>NC_060912.1:1133140-1183140 GCF_014805685.1 Silurus meridionalis | reverse complement strand
AAAGAGTAGGAGCGCTAATCAGGTGACTTGTTTGTGTATAATCTGGGAAATTGGCCCACTTCTGTTTATAGCCAACAATACAAAAAGGGAGCAGGTATGAACTCGAGTGATGTATTTGAGGTTGAGGAACTGCCAGAAATCATATAGTCACATGGATGTCCCTACATGTGTATCAGTACTGTGAGACACAAACTGGTGAAGTAACGTGCCTAAAGATAATAATAGACAAGTGTGTGTGTGTTTGTGTTTGCATGTGTTTAGAAGAAAGACCAATTAAAACATGGCAGGAGCAATAAACAGGAGAATAGGAGGCTTAAGCAGCTCCAGCGATGGTTCCCCAGCTGCAGATTCGGCTCAGCGTAGATGGTGTAATTACACTTCAGGCTAAGTGCTTTAATGGAACTTGTTGATATTGTTTACATTCACCGCCGAGTTCGGTGCGCTCGCACATGTGTGTGTGTGTGTGTGTGTGTGTGTGTGTGTTATGATGCCGGTTTCATTGTTTGCAAGAAACCGGAGCTCTTTTTTTTATATTTAAATTTTTATTTTGACCTCAAGTCTTTTAATTATTTCCCAGGTGAAGAATTTGATCAGGGATGAAATGCTGATGCTGAAATTTTCACCGATAATCTTAAAAACACCGAAAAACACAATTATTTTTTTTAACCCCCCGAAATGAAACTAATTATTATGGAGATGATTCCCAATATAGTTTATATATTAAACATGTTCTTCACTTCTCTCTCTCTCTCTTTCATTCTCTCTCTCAGCCTGAACTCACTGGTTTTAAAAGCTGAGGTAATAACCAGAGCTCCATTAAGTGTTGGGAACGCAGCGGCCTGGCGCATAATGGCCGAACACAGCAGACTAATTCAATCAACCTGACCCATGGGCAGCGTAACTCCATCACCGTTAAGCATCTTGATTTTATCAGAATTATCGAAAATGACAAGTGAACTTAACGTGAACCAGCGAGCCGGGGTGGGAGCCCAGTATTGGCATTTCTTAATCTAGCCAGCCTGGTGCCAGAAAATCAATAACACCGAGCAAGAGGTCTTCCTCTCTCTCTCTTTTTCTCTTTCAACGTCTCACTCGTCTTGTCATTTTGGACTCCAAACAACACAGAAGCAGGACAAGGAGACAGCAAATGAGTGAATAGAGAGGAGAAGAAAAAACAACCTGGAGGAGAGTGGTGAAAGAACAGATGATTAAAAATAATAGGGGGAGAAAAAAGAAGACAGAAAGGAGAGAAAAAAGTACAGAATGAGAAGAATAGTAAAAGAGGATGAGAACTGAGGAGGAAAGGGAAAATAAAAGAAGGAAAGAGGAATGAAAGAAAAAATTTAAATTAAAAGAACGGGAATTGAAAAAATGAAAAGAGAAAAAGGAATAGAAAGACAAATGGATGGAATGAAAAAAGGAAGGAAAGGAAAGAAAAGGAAAAGAAAAGAAAAGAAAAGAAAAAAGAAAAGAAAAGAAAAGAAGGAAAGGAAAGGAAGGCAAAGGCAAAAAAAGAAGGAAAAGAAAGAAAACAAGGTAAGGAAATAAAACGAAAGAAAAGGAAAGGAAAGGAAGGCAAAGGCAAAAAAAGAAGGAAAGGAAAGAAAACAAGGTAAGGAAATAAAACGAAAGAAAAGGAAAGGAAAGGGAAAGAAAGTTGCCCATGCAATATGAGAGAATCAGTAAAAAAAAAAGCTAAACAAAAACCGGAGAAATAGAAAAAAATCATAAAAACTAACTAAACCAAGAACGAAAAAGAAAAAAAGATGAGGTAAATAAAAAAATGAAATAAAACAAGAAGGAATGTAGAAGAGGAGTCACCCAGAGGTCATGCTTCCCCCCACCCCTCTCTCCTGTATCTCCACTTTCTCCCCACTTTCTCTCCTCTTTTCTTAAAGAGGGAAAGAAAAAAAAAAACAACTGTGAACGAGAGCCCCAAATTCATCTCTTAACTTTTTCCTCTCTCAACTCATCCCCTCCTTTTCTCCTTTTCATGGTCTTCCCTCATCCGCCATGGCAAGCTTTTCTTCTGTACTGCAGCACGGAATAAACACAAGTATTCCTCTTATTCTCACAGTAAAAAAAGCTCGGCTTTATGGTAATATGTTTGAGACAGACAGACAGACAGACAGACAGACAGGCAGACAGACAGAGAGACAGACAGGCATACAGACAGACAGACAGACAGACAGACAGACAGACAGACAGACAGACAGGCAGACAGGCAGATAAACAGACAGACAGGCATACAGACAGACAGACAGACAGACAGGCAGACAGGCAGATAGACAGAGAGACAGACAGACATACAGACAGACAGACAGACAGACAGGCATACAGGCATACAGAGAGGCAGACAGACAGACAGACAGACAGACAGACAGACAGACAGACAGGCATACAGACAGACAGACAGACAGGCATACAGGCAGACAGACAGACAGAGAGGCAGACAAACAGACAGACAGACAGACAGAGCACTATGAGCTGATTTCTACACTCCAATACATATTGATCATGAATATCCAGTGCGCAAGTATTCAGTAGAACCGACGTCAATTTCATCAACACTGCAATATTTTTCACAAAACATTGCAGCAAGGCTTCATCAATGCTTCTCATTTCCATACTGCAAGGCGAGCAGACACACACACACACACACACACACACACACACACACACACACACACACAGCAAGAAAATGATATCTTCATATCTTGAATAAAAGCGTGTGTACTGTTGCGCCCTGGTTGGTGTGAGAAGTTTATTTCATTTTACTTTTATCTTTTTATTTAATAAAATCAAACAAACTTACAAAGAAGTATTTCTTCTTCTACTACAAAATGTCGACACATATAAACAAAAGTTGTGTTACATATTTAGTGCTCATTTGCTCTTCTGAGATGTTCCACTAGATGTTAGAGTGTGCTTGTGAAGATTTGAGAAGATTCATTCAAGTCAGGTGCTGATGTAAGCGGCCTGTAGTGCACTCAGTGTTCCAAATCCTCCCAAAGGTGTTTACAGGGTTTAGAGCTCTATAGGAGAAGATCTTCCACAACTTCCAACCATAACTTCATGGAGCTGGATATAGGAACAATGTCATGCTGGTAGAAATTTGGGTCTCCTATTTCAATGAAATGAAAATGTCATGCTCATTGATTAAAGCTCAAGAAGGTTCAAGCCCTGGTACAGCATTGCCATGGTGCTACACTTGGGGCCCTTGAGTTAGGCCCTTAACCATTTGTGCTCCAGGACCCTATATAACCCAATTGAACCTCTTTTTCAGTGTCATCATTAGAGATGCATGAATATTGCTGCTTATTATTTACCTTTATAAATGAAGCAAAGTGCCAATTCAGCCATTTTTCCCGACTCGGGTTGGAACTCCTCCCACTTTTATGATCCTTATGCTGAGACTAAAAAAAACAAAATTGGTAATGATTCAGCAAAGAGAGTTGAAGAGTTGCATCCTCTGTGATAACCTCACCTTGCATGTGTTGAATGGCCAGATGGTTCTGGGATAAACCTGTAGTTGAAGCTGTGATTTCTGGCCAAGGTCAAATCCCGTAACTATGATGTATCAGTGGATTGACCTTGCAGGCTTCAATGAAAGTATGAAAGTGAACCTGCAGTGCGTTGCATGCTGTGCCTGACAGGTACCACATGATATTATTTAGACCAACTGGCAGCGTGTTAGACCAACTGTTTGGCTCGCATGGTGGAAAGACATCGTCTACAGAGATGTCATCAAACTGTTCTAGAGACGAGCTGGAGCCCATTTTTGACATACAACTTAATGTAGAGTATCTTCACTGCAGTATCCCTCCAAAAAATACCATATTTGCTCAACTACAATGAATGACGAGGAACCCATTCTCCACAATGTGAATGCTCTGCATGACATCATCGACATGGTTTTTCCATGTGTTTCACAACCTCCTGCTGTCAAAATACAATAGTAGTTACATTTGTACGTCATACAACGAAACCCCAGATATCTACCAGGGGTCCTTGTAATTCAAAACTGGCAGCAAATCCAATGACAGATGGTGATACAAGGGCAGTGTCATGCTTCACTACACGACTCAGAAGATCTTGGCACGCGTGTGCACATGAACAAGGACGCATCCTGGTCTTTCACACCACCCCCGAGGCTGTAGGACGATGTAGGATGCTGCAAACCAAAAAGCTACCGATAAATCAGAATAAACATGAAAATATCACAATAAACAGAACGAGTAGCTTCACCTCTCATATCTTCGGGTCAATTTCGGGTCCACGTGACTCCCATGAACATTATACCAATAATGTCAAGACTCGGACCAAAAAAAACCTCCCTGTCTATTGCATTGGGTAGCATCTGTGGGAGTCACGTGATAAAAGAACGAATGACTCGGACTAAAGGGGTTGAGAGATAAACTAGAAAATTCCGTTTCCTGCACATAAGCTACGGCCTCGATTTTGCGACGCTTTGCTCGTGCGTGTCCAGTAGAAAATGAATGAATCACTTTTTGAGTCGACTCGTTTTTCTGAATCACATTAAAGACTCGGTCATGAACGACTCATCACTAATAGTTACTGATTGGATACTTGCATTAAAAAAAAAAGATTTACAACCGAATAAACTGCCTAAAATGTAGAAGACTGTTGAAGAGTGTGTTACTAATATATTTATTTATTTATTAATTAATTAATTAATTAATTTATTTATTTCCTTCGTCATATTTTTACCAAATCTTTCTGCGGAGTTCAGAGTAAATAGCACACTTATACCCTGTGAATAAACCGGCTGTTCCCACTCTGTGTGTGTGTGTGTGTGTGTGTGTGTGTGTGTGTCCAGAATTAAGCCATGAACAGCCTTTTGTTCGCTGCATGCCGTTCAGTGTATTGCTTGCATTCCTCCAAACACAAACTCACAAACTTTAGAGTATCTGTATGCGTCGTCAAGAGCCTGCATGTGTGTGTGTGTGTGTGTGTGTGTGTGTGTGTGTGTGTGTGTGTGTGTGTGTGTGTGTCAAATAACAACAGAAACAGTGGGACTTGATGACCTTCTGTGCAAAGCAAATTGCATTTCATATGCCTGTGTGTGAAATCTCATGCTCACTGCAGGACCACACACTTTCTCCATCTATCTATTTCTCTCCCTCTCTTTCGTTCTTTTTTAGCCCGGTTTGCAGGACGATACCCGTACGTTTACAGTACAGTGTTTCTGAATCTCCATCTAGTCCCGCCATTAAGCGGCGTGTGAAAGCTTTCTCGGAAACTCAAGCTTTTATCGGCGAACACAGACACACCGATACACAAACACACAATAGAATTAAAGTGCTTTTGTGTAGGGCTTAGCAGGGCTAGTGTTCTCTCTCTTTCTCTTTCTCTTTCTTTCTCTCTCTCTCTATCTCTCTCTCTCTCTCTCTCTCTCTCTCTCTCTCTCTCTTCACCACCTTTGAGAGACCCAGATCAGAAAAGAAAAGACTTCAAAACAACTCCCGAAGCCGATGCAGATTAAATTAGCGTGCTTTCATCTTCCGGTTTCTTCTCTTCAAGAGTGTGTGATTAAGAAACACACACTAATAAAATTGTATATCAAGAAAGCAGTAAAAAAAAAAAATAAAATGGACACCTGAGACGATTGTGTGCTTTTTACCAATGCCATGTCTCCTTTTGCTCGTATACTGTAGTAACCACTCTACTGAGAAGATGCTCCTCTAGATTTGTAGAGATTTATAAGGGTGTGACTCAAGTTTTGGAACATCTGACTTTTCCAGCCATATGTTCTTCTTCTTCAAACTGTAAAAAAGCTCACAATTGTATCAAACGTCTCTGGATGCCGTTGAATGAAATATTCCCTTCGCTTGAACTTGGAGACTTAAACCATGACAAATTCAGGTCCATGATCTGCTTTCCATGAGTTGGAAAATGTGGAAGATCTTCTAGATTTTGTTAAACACCTTCGGGATTTATTGGAACACTGACTTTACACCAGACATCCTCATCTTCGCACCTGCATCAGCACCTCTCACAAAAATCTTGTGGAACATCTTGCCAGAAGAGTGGAGGATGTTATCAAATCAGATGTAATGCTCAGGTGCCCACAAACATTTTTCCATATAATATATATACATATTACCGTATTTTTCCGGAATATAAGCCGCTACTTTTTCCCCACGCTTTGAACCCCGCAGCTTAAACAAAGGAGCGGCTAATTTATGGATTTTTCCTGGGTTTTTCCGGTTTCACAAACTTCAAGCCAAAAAACTGAACCCCATAACATTAGACCAATGAAATTGTGAACGGGTTCAGGTGAACCAATGAAACTCTTGATATTAAATCAGATGCGCTCCCACTGAATCGGGCCGCACCACATCATAAATATGGATGATGTTCCTCTGACGTTTGACCTGCCGCTCACTCGGACTGTCTACAGGAAATGTGAATCATTCGTCACGCTGAAAACAACCGGGCATGAAAACACACTTCACCTGTGTTCTGAGCTGCACGGCATCGGGAGAAAAGATTCACCGATGGTGATTTTTAAACACACGACGATGCCAAAAGATAAACTCAGAGAAATTGTTGTGAAAGGAAGGAGAAGACAGTGAACAATGACTTTCTTGGTAGGCTACTGTTTAGATACAAGCCGTGTAACAGACACTGTCTTTCATTAAAGCCTGTGTAAAGTTCATTAGTTTCAGTGTAGACGTGCGGCTTATAGACAGGTGCGGCTTATTTATGTTAAAAAAAATCTTTGTCAAATTCAGTGGGTGCGGCTTATATATGGGTGCGTTTAATAGTCCGGAAATTACAGTGTATATATATATATATATATATATATATATATATATATATATATATATATATACACACACACACTGTATATACAGTAGTTTTAAACACACAGATTGTTTGGTCCGACTGAATTTTTCAGACAGATTTTCTTCACTATGGTATTTCCAGTGAATTACTCTCTAACACAGAGTGTCAGTTAAAAATCTGTTTTATTTAACACAAGCTTTGTGTCTAAAAAAGATATACCCGTCCTGAGCAAACTGATCCACTGCAACTTCCTAATTGACACATTTGTATTATTTCTGTGTCAATCTGACAGCGGTGACGTCTAATTTATTCCCTGGAGTCTGTTCCAAAGCCGGGCGATGCTTATTAATCCCTATAGACTCCACGCTATAAGCGACGTCTTCCTCTGCGATTTTCATGGCAGCCACAAATAAATTGTGAAAACGGCATCTTCGGGTTTGTCCTTTAATAGGCACGACATGTGTCCATTCCAGACCTTCTGGATCCGCTGAATAGACGGTGATTGAAACGCTGCCAAGGCTTTTCTGGCTGTCTGAGCGGAAAATTGATTGGCTCTTAAAAAATAAAACGTCTCCGATCACTCACACTCAAGTCCCTAACATGGAGAAGAATTACTAGCTAAGGACAATAAAGTGCTTAGCTTGAGTAGGTCATAAAGAGGAGCAGATTTACTGTAACTTTGGGACACTTCACCTTTCAGGAGACCCTTTGACGTCATGGGTAAACAGTCGACACACTTGACTGCGATAATGTGGCATTAATGTCAGCACTGACACGTGCAAACGTCTGGGGAATGACCTCGTGGCCCCACATTCCACATTTAGTCCTCGCTTATAGTAACCTCCATTCTTCTGGGAAGATGTTCCACTGAAGTGTGTTTGTGGAGATTTGAGGAGATTCGTTCAAGGTACTGATGTGGGTGAGAAGGTGAGGATCAGACTCCTGTGATAATTTGTACTAACGAGTGTTCTCCGGCAGCAGGTGTGTGACTCGTTTCCTCCAGCTCCACCTATTAATAAACAAACTGGCCACCCCCTTTCACAATGCTATTGTGTCATTAATAATACATTTTATCTGTTGGTAGATTTGCAGGAAACAAATCGACTTCAGGGTATTGACATATAAACAAGGCATGGGTGGGATGAAGCACTAAATAATTTTTTTTAATCCAAGTTTTGCTTAACTTGCACTTCAACATGGCTGAAGACTAAAATCCGTTTTACGTCGGTAATACAATCCGAGAGAGATTTGCGCCAATAACAGAAAGCTGATTGGCTGTTGCATGTTGGTCTAATTTATGCAAATTATGCAAAACAGCAAATTAGATTTCGACCAGTGAAATAACTACACCACCACAGACACTAACAAACTAAAACAATCTAAAGTGTTGCAAAAGCATTAAATTGAGAATTAGAGACGGCATTATATAAACATCGGAAAGACCTGATTTCATATCTAGATCAGAGAATTGAAGACCTTAAATTTAGATTTTTACATTTTCAACTTTTGTAGATTTTGAAGCCTTTTTAAGACCCTGCCAAAACCCTGTAAAAACCCTGAAACTTCGAGTTCTCAGAGTAAAAACCCCTGAAGGACCAGTAGCCATGTCTTTGTATGAGAATCCGCATACACGCTGACATCTCCATCCACGAAATGCCGTTCCCCGCTCATGTTCATTTGCCGCAAAAAAAAGAGCGTGCCTTGATTTTTAATCCAGAAACCTGCAGTACGTTCTAACAAGATCCAAATTTATTATTCATGTTCCGAGAGGGAGAAGTCACAGGTGACTTTGCTGGCAATGAAATATCCAATACAGCAATACATAATGCAGACCAAAGCGCAGTAACATGCAGGAACCACAAATCCGAGTCATATGATGGCCATGAAAACAAAGAGAATTGAAGAAAAGGGTAAATATATGGGTTGGGGATGTATAGCAGGTGATATACTGCCTGCTTGATTCATGATATAGTAGTAAGGAAGAGCTGAAGTGAGACGCACACAGTGTCAGTGAGTCTCCTGCGCTCGGGTCTTTCACTTCAGCTCAGTTACGCTATTAATAGCAAATGCAAAACAGAGCTTCCTATAGATGGAGGCAGTTTATGAGTTGACTGTAAACTCACTGCTATAAAACTCACACTCGAGCTAATTAAGCAGTGCTGGGATACACACATGTATACACACACACACACACACACACACACACACACACACACACACACACACACATATATCCATCCATCTATTCTTCTAACCATTCTTTTAACCATCTATCCATCTACACATTCATTTATTCATTTATCCATCTAATAATTCTTCTAACCATCCATCCACCCATCGATCCATCCATCCATCCATCCATCCATCCATCCAATCTTTCTTACTTCTAACCATCCATTCATCCATCCATCCATCCATCCATCCATCCATCCATCCATCCACCCATCCATCCATCTAACCTTTCTTACTTCTAACCATCCATCCGTCCATCCATCCATCCATCCATCCATCTATACATACACTCATCCATCCATCTAACAAATTGATTATTTATTCTTTTAATCCATCTACACATCCATCCATCCATCCATCCATTCAAACTTTCATTCTTCTAACCATCCCTCCATCTATTTATCCATCCATCCATCCATCCAGCCAGCCAACCAGCCATCTGAATATCCATTCTTCTCAACATCCATCTGACTATTAATTTTATTCATCTAACTATTTAGTTATTTATACATCTAACCATCTATCTACACATCCATGCATCCATTCATATATCTATTACTTCTTCTAACCTTCTAACTCAGTGTTCTGCCTCTGAGTGTCTTATTTCGGATCATTCTAACAGTTATAGTGATATTAATAATTCAGTAACACACCATGTACAACGTTCGGATTTTTCTCACGGTGGTGAAACCTGTGCCACGGGGGAAAATCTTGAATAATTTAGGAAACAGTTTTGCAAAGTGGAAATCCTGCTGATTACAACTTGTTCTTCTACCATAAAGATCATGCAAATGCAGTTCTCAAGCAACCGACTCACAAATGTAGTCCCCATTTGCTTTTATAAGAAAGTCCACTCTTCTGGGAAGATGTTCCACTAGATTTCAGGGGCATGCTTGTGGAGATTTGTTCAGCCAGTTAGTGAAGTCAGGTGTCCAAATACTTTTGGCAACTTTGAGAACCATTAAAAAAAATATATTACTAGATCTGTGAAGTTCAGCTATTTGAAACCATTCATACTGCATTAGACTCTCTCTCACACACACACACACACACACACACACACACACACACACACACACACACACACACACACACACACACACACAGCAGGAAAGTTTCGATAAGCAGTGGAGATTTTCTGACAGCCCGACCATGAGAGTCTGCAGGATTCTGACAGTTCAGTGGTCATCACTGAAAAGATTCAGCATGGGCATTTGAAGGTCATTTAGGGGTCATTACATGCAGCAACATGCAGGCTAACCTTCATCTACCCCTTTTTGTCCCTCTGACTGATATTATAGCGATACAAAAATTAACGGGGAGTGGAGGAGCCTGAGGGGAGACTTGGGTTTGACATGTTGACAAATTGGTCTGGTATTGACTGCAGACCGCAGGAAACATTTTCGAAATGTTTACACCTGATTTACACACACCAGCCTCAGCTGCTTTACTCACAAACTCACCTGGCAGCCATGAGAGCGAGGAGAAAGGCTTCGGAAGCGTTTCTTCATTTCTGTGACTTTTGATGTACAAAAATGAATCTGTAGAATATTTATTGCATGGAATGTGGGCAACATGCTCCCAAACTTTCAGTGCTATCAAACAAAACACTACATTATATGCTCAAAGTATTGGGACACCTGAACTTCCAGCTGTATGGTTCTTCTCCAAACTGTTACCACAAATTTGAAGGCGCACGAGGTGATATCAAAAGGTTTCGAGACTTGTTCTGTTTACAAGAAAGACCTCTATTTATCTATTACACAATCACCTTCAAAATAGTCTCTTTCCTTAGCGATACAGTGCTCCCAGCGTTCTTCTGGAAGTCTTCTTCGTCTGCGTGTCAAGCACCTTCTGTGATTCACGAATGGATCTCCACAATGGTGTCAAAAGGATGAGTTGGATCTTCATCTTCGGGAAGAATGCGAAGTCCACAGGAGCCAAACTTGGCGAGTAGAATGGTTGCAGAAGTGAGACCATGTGGATCGTTCTCTGACGATCATCAGGCACAAGTTGCTCGCTGAAGAACAGCACCAGCTACACCATTAGTCTCTGAAATGTATAAACTAGGAGATCCAAAACCTGTTCTAGCATGACAATGCTCAATCCTATGCAGCTCCATTGAGATATGTTTTATATGGGTTGGAAGACGTAGAAGATCTCCTAAAACTATTGAAAACCTTTGGGATGAATGTGAATGCTGAGTGCACCCCAGGCTTTCTCGCCTGTATCACCTCATCAGTACCTGAGTACTCTAACTAGCTAAACACATTTTTACAATCAGACTCCAAAATCTGGGGGAACATCTTCTAGGAAGGGTGGAGTTTACCAATCTTATAGCCAGGTGTCCACCAACAGTTATCCATATACTGTATAAGATCTTCTGCAGGACTAACCCATTGCGCATCTGGTGTATCATCCACCCCTATAGATAAATCCGCCGCCTGGTTGCGCGAGAGTTGCGGCATCTCTCTATACGACGATACGAGTTTCTATACTGTACAGCGTGTCAGCGTGATTGCTCGTTTATGCATATTTAAGGTTTTCGACAGTCACAACTCTTCTACAGAAGAACATGCTGAGCTGCAGCAGCTCGGCTTCCACACGACGAATGCAGGAAGTGGATTCAGGATT
Organism: Silurus meridionalis; assembly: GCF_014805685.1. Taxonomy (NCBI): domain Eukaryota; kingdom Metazoa; phylum Chordata; class Actinopteri; order Siluriformes; family Siluridae; genus Silurus; species Silurus meridionalis. The sequence goes on along the minus strand of NC_060912.1, from coordinate 1,171,461 downwards.
CACCTGGAGGAAAGTCGACTATCAGACTTAGAGCCAAGGGTCCAGCTTCAAATGCCTGGTGTTAAATTAGGAAATACTTTAATCTCGGTTGATCCCTGAGGTGGGATAAAAAGTGCCGAGGAAAAGTCTCTGCTGTCTCTCCGTGTAAAGTTCAAGGTGTGCTTCATCTGCAAGGTTACGACAAGCACAGCGAAGGCAACAGCAACAATTACAAATGGATGGTGCAATGACCTCTCCCTGAATATCTAGTAATTTATTACCTCATATTGCACGTGCAAGCTTGGGATAGTTCTGGATAATGGATGATCCTTCACTTCTTATTTTTCTAACCTGATGAGGTCATGATTTTAACCAGGTGTGTGGCTCCTCAGGTTCTTGGTCAGTTCTGGGTTTTTACAGAATTCAGCTGCAGGATTTGTTTTTTAAAGAAGGCTCCTATCACACTTGATTGACCCACCATCCTTTCAGGTACAAGGAAAACATGCAGATTTCTCTGTTTTGGTACCTCCTGACTCAAGTATTAGTAGTCCCAGACCTATTTGTATTAGAATGAGGATCTCCATTGCAGAAATGTGTCCCCCTTTATCCAGCGGGTGTTCATCACCTTGTGGAGAACCTCACCTCCTCCTTTAACACCAGCAAGAAAAGCCAAGAAACGTCTCCTGAGACTTCCTGAGAAATCTGAGGAAGGCACATCTCCCACCAAACATCCTCAAAACATCCTACAGAGGAACCATCAAAAACATCTCGAGCAGCTGCATCACTGCCTGGTTTGGAAATCCCAAAATCCTACAGCAGAAAGTGAGGACACCTGAGAAGATCATCAGGATCTCTCTTCCTACATTGTCACGTGATGGTCGCATCCATGGCCAAGAGTCAAGACAGCAAAAACCTCCACATCCTTAACGCCACCCAGTTATAGGTGACAGTAAGGTATCATTCTGCTTTAAGATTTGAGAAGAAGTGAATGTTCCATCTCTGCCTGAGCAGTTGATAAGAGACAGTTATACTGAAGATAAAAAATGTAACTTGTCTCGTTATTCTTTTTTCACATATCCAACTAATGTTAGGAAGCTCAGGTCAGCAGCAATACAGTGCCCCTGAAGTACAGAGGCTGAGGGCCCTGCTCAAGGGCCCAAAATTGGCACCTTGGCATTACCAGGACTTGTGCTGTGTCGTTCACTGATGCTTTGATGATGTCACTAAGAATCTAATGAAAATGACAAACCTGACCATTACAATGAATGACAATTAAAACAGATCTAAATAAGGATTATATCATTAATAATTTATTTATCTACCCGGGAGCCTATCCTGGGAAAAGCTGAGCTTGAGGCCAGATTACGCCCTGGATGGGGATCATGGATGCCCCAATCGATCGCAGAGCACCGAGGACGTCACTCGTTCACACCTTCAATTGCACCCAGGGGCAATTCAGCACATCAAATCCTCCTTTTGGGGTGAGGTCTTGGAAGAAGGTGGATACTGGAGAAAACCCTCCAGAGAAGTTGGAGAACAAGATTAAGTTCAAGATCAAAACAAGGATCCTGGCGCTGTGAATCATCCACAAGGGGTTTAGATGTAATGTTTCTTCGCCGTTTATGCACAGCTGGGCTTTTTTTCCTTTTTTTTTTTAATGATAATGATAGAAAAGATTTTGAACATACATGAAAAAAAAGCTCCTGCATGCCAATGCTGTAGCACTTCCAGTTTTATAGACTAGCATCTGGTTGATGTCTTTCTCTGTCTTTCGCCATCTATCGCATTAGCCATCCTGCCTTTTCTTCTTCTTTCTGAGAGAAAATTTTTCTGCCTGAAAGGTTTTCATCCTGAAAGTGGGATTTGGAAAGCAAGCGACATTGACGTTCGGCAGGGAGAAAATATTATGCGGTTCAGAACATCACGGCACTAAACAAAAAAATGGCCGAACATCACTGTTTTTTTTTTTTTTCTCACTAAAAACAATCTCCCCTTGTTTTTAAATTGAAGAGTGCTGGAATACATTTTGCTGCTGCTTTTCAAAATACTTGAAGAAAATTCAAGAAGAATTCATTTGTTTCTATATGTCAATAATTCCAAAATAATTTTTTAGTATTTTATTGTCTCATTGCTGCATTTAGTCATCCGAGAGCTCGAGAGTCAAAAAACGAACGAAGTCGTAGCTTATACAGATCGTTAAGCCTGGATTTAAAATGTTCAAATCCCAGCACCAACCGAAATTCCCTGGGGCCCTTGAACAAGGCCCCTAACCCTCCCCTGTTCACCTAAATAACGAGAAAAGCGACTTACCCACAGGTGATGGTGTTCCTGCCCCGCTGGGAGGGTGAAAACCTTGTGGAGACGGCAACGGAAGCGAGTTGATGACGGAGGGGAACAGCAAGGGATACACCCCTGTCCTGTAACGCCTCATCTGGACCACTGAGGAAGTGCAGCAAGATCTTCTGGCTGTCTTCATTCCACAAAAGCGAGTAGGTGAACGAGGAAGAGGACCACGGGAGGTGGGGTCGGATCTCAGCAGACATGATGCACAGAAATCTCGGCCTCGGCGAATCCATCAGGTCGAATGGGTAGGACTGCATTTAGTAGACCCAGAGTTGTGGTTGGACTCCATGCTTTGGTGCAGCGCATCAGACCGAGGGCAGGAGTGGGACTGACATCTGTCTAAAAAGAAACAGGAAATGTGATGAGCATTTTTCAGAAACACATTTCTTATATGGTGACCTAAAAACACTTTCAAAAGTTTGTGGACACTTAAGCATACGATTGTTATATGCTTTTTGAACATCTCATTCCACATTTAGTCTGCATTTGCTCTCATGATAGTCTAGAATCTTCTAAGACGATGTTCTAGATGCCGGAGTGTGCTTGTGGAGATTTGTGCTTACTCAGCCAGGTAGGAAAGTCAGCTACTGATGTAGGGCGAGAAGGTGAGGAGGCCTTGGGTGCAGTCAGCGTTCACATTAGTGCTAAATACGATTTATGGTTTCATAGCAGGAGACCTTCTACATCTTCCAACCCATGTAAACTGATCTTCATGAAGCTCTGTGTGTGTGTTGCATATACTACATGATATAAATTGTGCTGTTCTGATTCACGTGCGTCACCACGTCTGCGATTTCATCATGACGTACGGCGACGCTGTGACGAGTCTTTCGAGGTGTTTTGATCGGCAGGCGCGCTTTAAGAGCGGAAGAACAGATCAGGAGATCAGGAAAGATCTTGTGCAACTTGTGCATGAGGATCATTGAAGAACAGTCTACACAAGTCCTCACCCACCCTACTCACCAGATTCAGCTCCTGCGGACTTCCTGGAGATCCAGCTTGCTGTTTTGATACGGTTGCAGAGATCCGGCAGGAATCGTAGAAGGTGCTTCGAAAAGAAGACTTCCAGGACTTCCAGAAGAACGCTGAGAGCACTGGATTACTGTGCAAGGAGACTATTTTGAAGGTGATTGTGTGGTAGATAAATAAAGTACTTCCTTGTAAACAGAGCGAGTCTCGAAACCACCTTGTAGATATGTAGTGTATGGAGTGTTCTCTCTATATTTCTATCTTCCAAGGTGAGAATGAGCAAGGCGGAGCAGAAAGGGTAGAACGTTTCAGCACAGGTGCTAAATCCTGATATAAATGAGTTATAAAGTGTGGCAGTGTAATGGCAGCTATAATGCCTTAATCTGCAGTTAGGGTGCAGTTAAAGTGATGGGTAACCACACTTCATAATTAAAGGGCCCCTGATCATGCTTTCATCCTACTGTGCTGCGACTTCAAACAGAGTAAGCGAGAGAGAAAAAGAGAGAGGGAAGGAGGGAAGAAGGGAGGGAGATTCTTAAATATTCGCTCCATTCTCTCTGAGTGATGTTCTTCTTTTCCCCTTAGTTGAACCAATCAACTGCAATATTACATTTCAGAATTTTTTTCCATGTTGAAATCCACTGGGACACAGACACTGTTATGAATCCCAGGCAAGAAAATGACAGTCATTTGCATGTGTGTGTGTGTGTGTGTGTGTGTGTGTTGTGAATGCTTAAATCTCTGTACAGACAACAGAGATGCTCCTGTTTTTCCTGAACCAGTTCCCAGCAGGAGGTTTGGAGGAAAAGAAAAGAGGAAAAGGGAGGGGAGGAGGAACGAGTGGAAAAAAAAAGAGAGGAGCTGGGGAGCCGTGGGTTTTGATATCTCTCTCAAACAAGCTTGGCGCTATACTGACATCAACGTTTCATGTTCGTTACGTCCAATTGCCTCACACAAGACCGCAGCGAACGAGTGTGTGAGGTGAATCTGAAATACAGGGAAATGCCTCAGAGTGGAAAAACGAGTGGAGAAAAGAAGAGAGAGAGAGAGAGAGAGAGAGAGAGAGAGAGAGAGAGAGAGAGAGAGAGAGAGAGAGAGCTGACTGCAGGCATGTGTTTCTCATCCAGCACTGAGGAAAATCTCAATAACAAACTAAAGGCAATGATAAATGATAACATTATAGATCGGAACCAAAGCTCAGACTTCTGTAAGCCGCTCTTCCTGCGCAGTGTACTGCAGAGAGAGAGAGAGAGAGAGAGAGAGAGAGAGAGAGAGAGAGAGAGAGAGAGAGAGAGAGAGAGAGAGAGAGAGAGAGAGAAAGAAACAATGAGGTTGTTAGAGGTAAATCTTTTACCTCGTTTACCAGATGAGGTGAATCGCAGCGAAATAAATGGAAATCACAGTGAAATAAACTATTCAATCCTCTCATTCTGCTCCCAGCGTGGCGAGAGACGTCTCATCTCATCTCATCTCATCTCATTTACCGCCAAAAGTATTGGGACACCTGACGCTTTCTGAGCTTCTTCTCCAAACTGTTCCCACAAACCTGAAGCAACACAATTCTATACGATGTCTGTGGATGCTGTATGTAGTACATTTTCTCTAGAACCAGTAAACCCAAACCTCCATGAAGCTCCATGAAGATATGCTTTACATGGGTTGGAAGATGTGGAAGATCTCTTGCAAAAGGTGGAATTTGAGGAACATGTGAGAAACATCTGAAGAAGCCTTATTGCTAATTGAATCTTCTGATTATGAAGGTTAAATCATTTTTCATACCTATAGAAACATTTCATGAGACCTCAATGTCTTGTAAATTGGGGGCGGGTCTATCCTAGATTAAGCCACTCCCACTAAAATAGACATGTTTTTCTTTAATCAGATGATCAGGTAGAATTGCATTGCAATTATTTCATTTAATTTCTCACCCTTATTTGGAGTTATATATGAAACACACACACACACACACACACACACACACACACACACACACACACACACACACATAAGTATACAATACTTCAGGTAGAGCGCAAAAAACGAATGATTAGTAAAAGCAAATAAAAAGAAACTAAAAAACTTTTAGAAAAAAAAACTCATTTCCCAGAAAGTGTCTCAGTTTATGAAAAAAAAAAAAAAAACTCCTTAAAGCAATAAATCATATTTTCATATTTTTGTGCATGTAGAGCGGAAAAATTGGTAATAGTTTGTTTTTTTAATCTTAAAAATAATGAACCGCATGAGAAAAACAGCAGCGTGTGCCGTTATTAGAGGGTTGATTTATATGATATTCACTGCGAAGGAAAAAAGGCCTTAAAAACAATTTTAAAAGCAAAATAACGTCTCGAAATGCTTTATGTAGAGCAGCACCGAAACGAAGGGCTCGAGCAAATAATTACAAAACGCAATCAATCTCATAGTGTGTTTTTTTTTTAGACCAGGAAGACATTGTCTAGTAAATGTTCAGGTCAATCGAATTTAAAGACGCTTCCTCGGACAAAATGTGGATTTCTTTTCCTTTTATTTTTTTTAAGTTTTACTGGTTGTCACGTCTCCTTTTAGAGCATTTGGTTCCATTATGAGTCTAGAGTCTTCCTGGATTTCTAAGAATACGTTTTAATTCCGATTTTATGACTGAAGTAAAGCCGGAAATAAAGGACGCTGACGGGAAAATGGAAAGCTGGAGCACATTAGGAATAAAATGTTAATACAAACTGCTCCGCTTCGACCGGATGATGCGACTTATTACAACTAATGAGAGTAACAGTAATAATCCGATGCTTGTAAATACACGATATGGACAAAAGTTTGTGGACACCTGAGCATATGAGTCAAATGTGTTTCTTTTTGGACATTTCATTCCAAATCAACTTAAATCTTCTCACATACACATTCATACGAAAAACTGTTCAACAAGTAATAGAAAGAGCAGAAATATAATATATAAATAAAATATAATAGAATATAAAGAAATATATAAATATTAGAAATGGATATCACAGAGATATCAACAGTAGTCCCAGTATAAAAACTTCAGCTTCTCCCATTAGGGGGCGCCACAGCGGATCATCCGCATGTTTGATTTGGCACATGTTTTTACGCTGGATGTCCTTCCTAACGCAACCCTCCCCATTTACCCGGGCTTGGGACCGGGACTAAGGCTTGTGCAACCCTAATGGCTGGGGTCGGTTCCCTGACCGGAGATCGAACCCGGGCCGCAGCGGTGAGAGCGCCGCATCCTAACCACTAGACCACCAGGGAACCTGACAGTAGTCCCAGTGTGATTGTCACTAAAGTACCAGTCAGTGTTAAAGTGACATTTGTGCAACAAAAAAAAATTTTGCAAAAGAAGTGAAAGTAGACAAAGACAGAGACGTCCAGCCACTACATTTGTGAAGATTTGTTCCCATTCAGCCAGGTAGTAAACTCAGGAACTGGTGTAGGTGAGAAGGTGAGAAGGCCTGGGGTGAAGTCTCATCTCAGAGACTTTATTAATGGCACATGAGTTGGTTTAAGTGTCTCCTAACTGCTCGAATCTCTGGAACATCTTCCCAGTTCATTATAAGAGCAGATACGGACTACCTGTGGAATGGGATGTTTAGAAAGAAGCACATATCAAGATGATGGTCAGGTGTCCACAAACTTTTGCCTGTATATAGCGTATGTGTGCATAAGCGGGCAAACACGTGAGCACGTGTGATTTTGACTTTGCCTGTTAAACATTTCATACAGCAATAAATCCTAATAACGAAGCGCAGTGCTGATACGAATCCGCCATATCGCACAATCTAATACAGGCCCCTCTCTCCCCCCCTCAAGGGCACGAGCGATCAGTTTGCATAATTCATACGTTTACATAGCGAGAACGAGTGTGTAGCGAGAACGAGTGCGAGCGCCATCAGCACTGATAGAAATCCAATAATAATGAGACGCAGTAATGGAGTGCCGGAGATGCTATATTTAGCCCGAGCGCGAACTGAGAATTGTAATTCGCCCCCATGACCGCAGCAGTCACTTTCACTTCAAAGGTATTTAAAATGAAATGGATTAAAAAATAAAAATAAAGCAGACACATTGTATGGCAAAAAGTATTTGGACAACAGACTTTTCCAGCCATATGTTCTCATCCATCTCCAAATCACTTCCCTCTACGCCTGAATCTTTCTAACAAACCACCACATCCAAAAATCTCCTTCTTGGCCTTCCTTATTTTCTCCTTCCTGCAACACCATCCTCAGTGTTCTTCTACCCAAATACCTCCAAGTCCCTTCTCTGAACATAACTAAACCATCTCAATCTCACCTTTCCACTCCAGCAGGACAATACTCCTGTGCACAAAGGTTTGGATTTCTCTGTTCTACCTGTGCTTGAAAATGGCTTTCTACTTAAACCTTCATGTGATGGAACTTTTCTCAATGGTAGTGTTCCTCAAGCTGTTCCTCAGCCCACCTGAGAAGTTTATCATAAGCACACTAGGATAAACTATGCTATGCTATGCTATGTGTGTGTGTGTGTGTGTGTGTGTTAGTCTTAAGTATAGACCCCAGTGAAGTTTACATTTGGCACATATGGGGAAAAAGTCAAATTTCCCAATACTTTTGTCAATATATAAATATCAGGATCGGTGTAAAAGCTGGATCGTGATTGGCGGGAAAAAGTTCAGGTGTGAGTTCTGAGCGTTGAACACACAGGAAGTTTGCAGTCAGTTGAATCGAAATGAATATCATCGTAATGTCCAGTTCATTTTCCATAAAAGACAGCTATTGTAGATGTTCCCTAAAGATCCTACTGAGCTCCATGGAGTATTTTTGCTTAGTGAATATGATAAGACGAAGAAAACTTGTAAAACAGCACCATGTGTTCAAACCAACAGCTCATTTTTTAGCAGTTAATTTAAAAACATTAATTAACATCGAATTAATGTAATCTTAGAGCGTCTCTGCGTATAATTTAGAGCAGAGGAATTCTGATTAAGTGAAAGGATAGACCCCAGGAAAGTTCACATTTGGTGTCTGCAGAATTCCTTTGAATTCAGGGTTCAACAAGTTTATGAAATGTTGCCTTTATTCTCTGTATGTTCCTGGTGACCCATTTGGATACTTCCTGTTCCTATTATGTGCCATTCATTATTATATAAAAACTGATCAAACCAAATTTCAGGACTATGGACAGCGACTATGTTTCACACAACCCACTGTAAATGTATATATCGGCGTTCCAATTGTGTTTTCTGCGTATTCATGTGTGTGTATTTCTTATGCTCTAGTTTGATTTGCAGCATGCCTGCATCAAGCCTTTGAGTGTTTCTACGTACTGTATGTAGCTGGGTGATGACGTGGCCCGGTATTATCCCTTTAAGCAGTGTGCCACCAGGGCATTTAGCCTCTGAGCTTCCACAGCAAAAAAAACATTCTCGGGTTATGATCCGATGTGATTATTGTACCGTATGAACACAGTGGAGGTGCGCCAGTGTGTTATGTAGCTTTGATCCAGTGCATTATAAGGTACACACTGCTTTAGCAAAAACAAACACAGACAGAATTCGCTTCATCACACATACGGTACTCTGGGGAAAACATAGGAGCCTATAAACACAAATACGAACACAAATTACATGCTGCACATACACCTACTGTATAATCTCAGTGCATCTGTCAGTGAAGGACAACTCCTACCCAGGATCATGCATTTTTAAAGATCCAGCAGGTCAGTGAAGGAACTCATGAAGGAATCGTACGGGTCAAACCGCCATGTATACGCTAATAATATAAATACAAGACGTATACATAATTAATATTAACACACACACTTCATACAGTACAGCATATACATTTTAGTACCAATTCTTCACCATCTCACCTACATCAAGTGCCTGATTTAGACTTGGATCTTCCCAGAAGAGAAAAGTGGAGCATAAGAGCAAATGGAGACGACGTCCACAAACTTTTGTCCATATTTATTTGTAGTGCAACCACACAAAACATGGAAAGACACTGTAATGAGATTGATCTCCATTTGAGCTTTAAAAGCAAACAGGAGGACAAGCGTGAGACAAAAGTGCAAAGTGAGGAACATGTGAGGAACATCTCTAAATCTCTAATTACTCCTTTATAGCATCTTCCATGTATACCAAATCAGGGTTCGGGGCTCCTTGTATTCCTGTAAGCATTGGACTTTGAGTCTGAAGGTCATGAGTTCAAATCCCAGCCACACCAAGCTGCCACTTCTGGGCCCCTGAGCAAGGCCCTTAACACCATAGCTGAATTTGATGAACTTGGAGAAGAAATCTTTGAAATACAATATAGAAATAAACAATATAATGAAAAACAGCACCAGAAGTTCACACCAACAGCTTCCTTGTTAGCAATTAATTACTGTATCTGTCACTGCTCTATCTGTGCGAATGATTTACAGCAGCGGAATTTTATATTTTTATTTCATATATTTTTATTCTCCAAACATCTGCGACCTCCTGAATTTCTCAGTGCTGAAAGTAAACATTAACTTTTAGATGCTTAGCGAATCGCCTTCTGGAGCACGTACTGTATCTGACTCTGAGTCTCCTGTGATCTGTGTGTGTGTGTGTGTGTGTGTGTGTGTGTGTGTGTGTGTGTGTGTCTGTGTGTGTTTGCCGCTTTTACTTTATTACAGGGCAAAGCTGTCAAGGTCATTTATATAGTAGTCTAATTATCTAGGATGGTTTTATAAAATACAAGCGGAGGATAAAGGCTTTCAGAGATAAGGGTGCAAGATACTGTAGCAATCAACGTTTAGAATACCAAGTGTAAATAAAAGGACAAAGCAACACACACACGCACGCGCGCACACACACGCACGCACGCACGCATGCACACGTGCACGCACACGCGCACATATGCACTCAAGACACAGCATTTCTGTTCAAACACCATGCTGTGTTTTCATAAAACTTTACCCAGACCTCGTTCTGGTTCCTGGCACACAGCCAGGTGTAATATTGTTTTATTTCTCTGAGTGAAGAGAAGATCTTCACGCTTCATCTGATTGCAACTCTACTAAAGGATTCCTGAGCATATAAAGAGTTTCGATTGAACTCATTCAAACCACCAGGGGCAGTGAAAATATCATGGATCGTTTCATCATTAAACGTGACCATCATGCTTTTTTTTGCAAGCCAGCAAAGATTCCCATTTGAGTGGTTCTTCCTCACCATACCATACCATACCATACCATACCATACCATACCAATTTCTCCACCACTGAGCTCAGAATCTGCAAATACATGCACAGGAACTGTTTGATGTCCTGTTTTTCCTCCAAGCTTCGCCCTCCCAACCTATGACTCAGTCCAGCAGAACCTACATCTCACAGCTCAGCATCTTGAGATGTTGCTTATGCATGGTGTGTTACTGAAGGCTCGAAAACATGTCATGAAATTTCTGAGCAGAGCCTGGAACCATCATCCTCCACACATCCTTAAGATCTCAACATTGTATTGTACCCCAAAATCTTATTATTTGCACCAGCAGAATGCAAACCGGAGGTTCCTCTTCAGAAGGTCAGTCAGAAGCATAGGAAAACTACATATTTCTCTACATGCCGGTTGATGAAGTTTGTTTTGCTGCCACATGGGTTTTATTATGTAATTCCTAAGAACATGAGAACCACCAGAGTTCCATGAAAACAGAACCTGGTGAGAAGGTTCCTGAAGAAAAAGCTCATTCATTACAAGTTTTTGGTTTTCACAGAACCACATCTCATATGATATTGGAAGTTCTGTCTGGTGGTCAGTGTTGCATGTGTGTGCACAGTTCAATACAAAGAAAAGAGCGCCAGGTACAAGAGATGGACTCATTTTTCCACACATTTTTATGTTAAAGAATAACCGCCTTCTCTCACACAGCAGCTTGTTTAATATCTGCACCATGATGGAAAAAACCCTAGTAGATAGGCATAGCTGGGCTTCTCCAGAGCTTCACATTTTATCATAAACTCCCCTTTCAAGTCCACTTGCGCTGATGGTTTCTCCATGTGAGTCCAACATCCAGTTTATGAGTCATCTGCTCCCGGAGAAGAAATGTTGAATTTTTATTTGCCATGTTATTACCACACCAGAACCTCATCACCTTCTCACCTACATTAGGACCAGACCTTTACTACTTCTCTAAATTAATCTCCACAAATCTCCACAAAATCTAGTGGAACATCTTCCCGGAAGAGTGGAGGATATTATAGGAGTAATTGGAGACATTGAAAGATGTTGAAAAAAGCAAAATACACAAATGTCATTTGGAGGAAAATATAAATACTATATAAAAATATATATTTTAATAAATTATAATATTAAATTATAACAGTATTAATATGTATATGTACACACAGTATGCTTTATTTATAATTAATTAATTAATTAAGTATTATTTATTAATTATGTGTATATACTGGATATACATTAATCTATAAAGTATTATTATTATCATTATTAATTTTTTTTATGAATTATTGATTTGTTCATTAATTCATCCTTATTTTAAGAACAAATATCATTATCTATGTTTATGAATTCATATTTTCATGTCATTTTCATTGTGTGTGTGTGTGTGTGTGTGTGTGTGTGTGTGTGTGTGTCTGCAGTTTTCCCGCCAGCTGTCTGTATATAAAAAAATGTCTCCAGCACTTTAGAGGTTTATTAGCAGTGACTGCTGGTTCAGTTCCTGTCCAGAGGTTTCCATCTCCTGCTTCTCCTGTACTTTCATGCTTTTTCCTACCCTGAGTCGAGGCACTCACTCCCTCCTGAGAACAACAAAACAAAAACGGGACAGAAATAGACCTTCAATTCACCACTGAGTTGTATTGTTTTTTCTAAACAGGATTGGTGGAGGACCGAGGAGAAAGCCAGTTATCGAGCTCCAGCAGCTGGTCCTCTGTGGGAAAGTTTTGTAAAAAAAAAAGTCGTCTGAATCTCTAAAGCTTTTGGACGGGGACAGAATTTAATGAAGGACACGTTTCTAAAACGTGTGTAACTTCACTTTAAATCCCAGACCGTGAGAACTTTAATCTCCAGGAGGAATATTGCAAATAAATTTGACGCTGTATGGTTTTTCTCCAGACTGTTACCACAAATTTGGAGGCACTTTGTGGAGATTTGTGCTCATTCAGAGAGTGTGTGAAGTCAGGAACTGATGTAGGTGGGAAGGTGAGGAGGTCCGGGGTGCACGTTCTTCCTAAAGGTGTTCAATAGGGTTTAGAGCTTTATTTCAGGCACCTGAAGGTCTACAGCAGGAGATCTTCCACCTCAACCCATGTAATGCATATCAGGTTTGGATCTCCTTGGATTTGGGATAATATATGCAATAAGTATTGGGACATGACTTTTCCAGCCATGGGTGGTTCTTCTCTTGTTTTGAAGATATAAAGATATGCAATACAGGGATCGAAGTGGAAGATCTCGTGTGGCCCGTTAGAGCTCTGAACTCAAGACTGCTGACATCAGACAGATGTGCCGATTCCGAAACTCACGTGCCGATTTAATGATCTGCGATCTCATTTTAATGCACATTCGGGCGTTGGAACGTTCAGCGAGCGACTCTGTATCAGAAATTGGAATTACGATCTATTGTAGCGATCATAATAATCACCTTACGCTAATGTTGACTCAATTTCCATTATCATTCTCAAACAACAACAGGGCTAATCAGCCCGAATGTGTACACAGAGAAAAGAGGATGGACATTATTCCATCATTAACCGCACAGGAAGGAACAGGACGTGGAGAAATCGGAACAGAAGATCATACACAACTACAGAGAAATGCACGTGGTAGGAACGGCGATGCATGTCTGATGAGACAAATAAAATTTGGATTTGAAATTAAGTTTTATTCTGTGTGGTTGCAGCATGAAAATGCACAAATCCAGCTCCATGAAGATCTCATACATGGGTTCAAGTTGAAGATCTCCTGCTGTATGCTATAAACCTCTATTGGGATGAATGTGAATGAAGGCCTTCTCACCTTCTCACCTACATCAGTACCTGATTTTACTAACTGTCTAGTGGAATCTAGTGGGATCTAGTGGGATCTAGTGTAACATCTTCCCAGAAGAAAAAAGAGAATGTCATTATACGAGCAAATGGGGACGAAACGTGAAAACGTAGCCTGTGATTTTACGTGCAATCAGAATCAATCCGAACATGTTATTGATCTTGTAGAGAAATTGTTTGGTTGCAGTTGCTCACAGTAAAAGATTAACATAAGGATTAAAGTAAAAGGAAAAAAGAAAATATAAATAAATCTACATTATAAGTTATATATTAAGTGAAATGAAATTTGTAGCAAGGCAGAAAAGTCGGACTACAGTAATAGTTATAAACGTTATTACACATGTAACTATTGTATAAAATCAATATCATGGAGTATCTTTTCAGCACTCAGACAGAGGAGGTCTACAATTTGATGACCACAAGCAGAAATGATCTCCTCTGTGGTGCACCGTGGATGTATGAGTCTGTCACTCCTCAGACTAAGCAGTGTTTAATGTAAAGGGTGGAAGAAGTTCTCCAAGATGGACTACACTAATGGAAATGTAAAAATGTCTAACGGATCATTTTCAGGCGTCTTCACGTTCCATCTCCGTGCAAGTCCACCAACAATGTAAATGCAGCTGAGATATATTGTGCATTTTCCAATCTGCTATAAAACAAGGTCCGGGTGAACTAGACATCGATTACTATATAAGCGCCGAACAGTAATAGAGGCACAATACGTGCCAATTTCTTTCCACGTCTCTATCCTGATATTCACGCTGTCAGCGCTGAGAAAGGAACCTTTGATCAGTCCTATCTCAATGCAAATTCACTCTCTGCCTTCAGGGTTTCTCACAAGAGCGTCACCGGAGCGCTTCACGGACCAGACAGTGGTGGCGAATGAATGAAAACGCATTTGCTGCACCGCGTTCGGCATTTATCATCTCCCCGTTCCTGATTTCAGTCCGGAACAACGTAACAAACATCTGCCTCTCTCCCTTCTTCTTTTCATTTTCTTCTGTTCTATCTTATTGTATTCACTCATGGCCTGAAAAAGGGTGAAAGAAAAATAAAGGTGGTGGTGGTGGTGGTGGTGGGGGTGTCGAAGCATTCACGTCAAGGCTAAACTCACGTCATCTGCCAAAATTCTGTTCTACCACGATGCCCTCCGTTTATCCTCCTCGCCTTGAATCAATTGATTTTTTGCCAATTTTCACTCTGACAGCAGGGTGTGTGGAGAGAATGAGGGGGAACGTGACAAATGAAAACAAGAAAAAAAACAACCAAAACAAAAAAACGGATAAAACTAATGGCCTGTTCTCTTTCCTGTGCTTGTGAGGAAGAGGGAATAATCAAAAGAAAATGAGAAATGTGCCAAATGACTAAACGGCAGCAAGAAGAGGCCGTGGATGACGAACGATACGAGCGAAATGACTCTCCCAAACATAAAAAATGCACCTTTGTGCTAAAAAAAAAGGACGGGAGGAAACAGGAAAGACCAAAAATGTCCTGAAGAACCCGAAGAACCCAAGACTTTAAAGCAGCGAATATTGGAAGTTGATGACAGCAAATAATTCAATTAGTAAAAATCCATTAAACAATTACAAAATGTTTTAAATCCTGTTTTTGAGCTTTAAACACATTTTTGTTTTAATTCCATATGTAAAAAATCCCAGATTTTAATGGGAAAAAATTACTCTTCATTTTTATTTCCCACCTTTAGAATTGAAAAAAAATTTATTTTAAAATAAAATAAAAATATTTGATTTTATTAAAAAAAAAAAAAAAAAAATGTTACCAAGTAAAAAACAAAAAATTTAGGATGAAACAAAAAAAAAAAGATAAATCTCAAAATACGCTGGTTTGCAAATGTATTTAAACTCCTTATGCTTGACTTTGATAAAGCACCTCCATAATATTTTCTCAAACACTCTACAGCCAAACATCTGTCCATAAGACTGGAAATGTATGTGCATCTTTTTAAGAATTTCCATTCCACATTTATTCCCCATATTATCTTATAATAACCTCTGCTTTTCTGCAAAGATGTTCCACAAGATTTCGGGGCGTGCTTGTGGAGATTTTGGTGGCACTGATGTATCTGAAATGCTCTCAGGAACCGTAGCTCTCCTGAGCTCTGTTTTGAAAAAAAAAAGTCCATTTCCTGTTAAGCGTTAAATGCATGGTCTGCATGGGAGGGGCATTTTGTTTTTTTGACGATGTGGGGTTTCGTTTCACAGCTTTGTTTTGTGTTTTTCTTTCCATTTCAGTTGAATGGTACGCTCCCAAAAGACCACTAAATACCTCAACAGGAGGACAATCGTAGGTCTCATGAAGACAATGAGTGCCTTTGTTGGCATCTTGTTCCAGAAAGGCCTCCGCTTGAAAAGTGTGCGAAGAGGATAAAATGTAATACGTTTATGACAGACCGTGTCGAGTCTTTGTAACGCATCTAATCACTGGCGATCTTAATAAAGTCTAAGATTACTGAAATTTTAATCCTTTATCTACACTACAAATCCAATAGATTCATTCAAATCAACATACACTATATTGAGAAAAGTATTGGGACACCTGACATTTCCAGCCATTAAGTTTCTTTTCAAAAGTTTGGGTCTTTCAAGGTTTTGAGACGTTTTTTTTATCAATTTGAATCACAAGAAACATCTCTCAATAACCATTAAGGACTATGACACTTTTTACAGGTACTGTTTATCCCTTTGCACTTATATTTAGATGCTTATTGCAATACATTGGCTTTAGACTTGTACTTTGCACAATGACAAAGTTAAATCTAATCTAATCTAACCCATAGGATCCATCAATTTGGTTATGCTTCATGCCCAAGTCCCCATACTTTCAAGTGTGAGACAAAGCAAGCAACTTGATTTCTTGAAAATGCAGCACAAAGTCGGAGGAAGACCAAGAGCTTTAAACGAGGTGGATCATTCCAAAATCCGCTTTTCCGACTTTAAAGCCGTCCAGCTCTGCTGTTTGATTCCGTCTCTTAAATCTTCATTAAAGCCGAGGGAGATGGGCTCACTCTGCTCTCCTCTGCACCAGTTCAATGCTTCACTTTCTGTGACCTCTGGTTCACGGACAGCTTCCACAAAGTGATACTGAACTGGAGTTGGGGGATTTTTTTTTTTACTGCTTTAGTTCCCTGTTTCAACTCTGTAACAATTCTACTCAATAAAATATAACAAATTCTCCTGTTTCCAAAGTTTGTATAATTAAAAAAGTCACACCCAGACTAGAGATGTGCATCTCCATAAGTGAGACTGATGTGATTCGCTTCACGATGCATAGCCACCTAAGCTTCACATTTAAGATCCGTATGAAGCAACTACCGATGCGATACGATTCACTCCACAGTGCGATTCGATTTCAATTCAACACAGTGTGATGCAATGCAATGGAAAAAAATCTGATGCTCTGCAATTCAATATGTTACAGATAGTTCATATTTCTTTACTTCAGACAGAAAGGAAATCATCAATTTACTTAAGTGCCTTCTTTTGTAGTGCAAAAAGAACAAAGAAAAAATTAAACCAGACGTTATTTTCTGCAGTCTGCAGGAAGATGCAGCTCTACCTCTGCCATGTTAATCTGTATTCTATGTGACTCTCAGGACACGCCTCGGTTTCTGTAATGTTGCGAAAAATCATGTGGAGAGAATGCACTCGAGAAACGGTTTAGTGAAGAGAAATCAATCGACATATCAAATATTGGTCACAAATCATTGGTCTATGTACCAGCAGTGAGCGAACAGTGAGCGAGTGCCGATCCGGTGAGACGGGCAGATGCCGGAGGAAGGCGGGCCGATCCGGTGAGACTGCAGATGCCGGAGGAAGGCGGGCCGATCCGGTGAGACGGGCAGACGCCGGAGGAAGGCGGGCCGATCCGGTGAGACGGGCAGACGCCGGAGGAAGGCGGGCCGATCCGGTGAGACGGGCAGACGCCGGAGGAAGGCGGGCCGATCCGCAAGTGTGTGGAAACAAAAGTATATAAAGAAAACGCTCTGCTTGGTGAACTTTTGCTTGTCTCTTCATCTTTGCTACATTTACTTTTTAAATAATAAAAGTAGAGCAAAACAATTCTATTTAAAATAAATAGTTTTTTTCCCGATGCATATATGTTTAAAATTATGCTTCGGGATGCAAACGTTAACTTGTATCCAATGCACACTTTTTTTAAATCGATGCATCACATTTTATTGTTCATTTTTATCCCACTGCAAATCAGGGAATCTTACCATCCCTAATACAGATGCACCTATGTGAAAAAAACAGCCCTTTCCCACCTTATATACAGCACACACACAGTCTGGCAGCATTACACTGAAATGTTTTCAGGAATAATATTTAAACAGCATATATTACAAAAATCACCCACCCACATCTCAACACATCCTTCACCTTCCTCCTCCTCCTCCTCCTCCTTCACCTGCCCATAGCCTGAGTTCAGTGCCTGCAGACTTTTTCTCCAGCCTCTATTGTGTTTGACATCTCGGCTCAGCTGTTCCTCCTCTAGGCCTGGCTGGGGATGAAACATTTTGAGCAGGCACCTGGTGACTGCTACTGTGATAACCGCCTTCTTGCTCTAATTAAGCCTCAGAAAGCTTCTCTCCAGCTGCCTGCGGTGGGAGAAAAAGTGTGTCCAAAAAAAAAAAAAAAAAAGTGCTGCGCCTGGCGCTTTCATGCAGCTCTTGAAATATTAAGATGCTGCTTGTCAAAGACGCCAAGCCTAGGTGAGCATCTGCTGTCTGCTTTCGGAGCATTCATATAAATTGAGTGGTCTTACTAGTTCTTACCTGGGAGGGAGAATATATATATACATGTGTGTGTGTGTGTGTGTGTGTGTGTGTGTGTGTGTGTGTGCAGACTGGATTTATTCCGGAGATGTACCAAATTTCCTTGGTCATCTTTTGTTTGATGGCGATTGTGATGGGTTGCCACATGGCTGTATCCTTGGGCTTCTATCTTTGTATTAAAGCAGATGGAAAAACACAAAAACACAAGGGTTGCATCGCTTGAATCCGCAATTAGGAAATGCAGGAACTGGCAAAAAAAATGGATGCAGGCCAAAAAACACTCATTAAATAGTAATGTGTGTTTTTTTTACTTATCTTCTTAATGAACTTTGAGACTTGTCCTGTGGCGCTGGTGTTGCCGATTCAAAGTGACTGAAAGATCTCACCATAGAGTTTTCGTTAATTTGGTGAAAATGTGGTGCAAAAAACGATTCACCAGGTATTTTTTTCCTCCCACATCAGACCCTTAAAAGAGACAGACATCTCTTTTCTTAATGGATGATCAAACGGAATCGGTGTGAGTTAACCATGCTAAAAAAATAAATAAATTAAACACACAATCCCAGCTGTTCCCATCAACCTTGTTTTACTGTATAGTGCCCTTGAAAACTTGTATTTAATTCTCATTTACTACACTAGGATGGTCATGCAGCTGGCATCCGGATGTTACTTTGGGAAATATTGACTAAATGACATCATTACTTCACATCCAAAACCTTTGCTTGTCTTGCACTAGTAAAAACAATTAGCAGCCTGGCTGTAATAACTTGAAATGACCCGATTCCATACCACATGGATTTTTCCTACAGTTGATAGACATTTACATTTTATATTTACATTCAGCAGATGCCCTTTACTTATCCAGAGCGACTTACATTTATCTCATTCATACAAATGAGCAGCTATGGGGTTAAGGACCTTGGACAAGGGCCCAGGAGTGGCAGCTTGGTGTAGCTGGGATTTGAACTCTCGACCTTCAGATCCAAAAGTCCAATGCCTTAACCACTAAGCTACCAACTCTCCAAATGTTTATTAAATGACATCAAAATGAAAGGACCCTTCACATTTATTATTATGTTTTCCCAGTCCAACGATAGGTCCCTTTAGAACATCAGGAAGGTTCGTCGGTTTTTATCTATGTGGTTCAGGTGATACTGGCCTTCTAAACACTCGATCCACTTTTGACCGACATTCCAATTTTATTGATTTAAAATGCAGTAGGATATTTAAATATTACATTTATAAAATGTAATTTTATAAAAAAAAATTACAAGTATAAAAGTGTCAATACATTGTATTTAAGATGTGTTGACAAATACTGTACATATAGAAATATATCCCTTCAAATTCCTGAAAAAATTTTTAAAAACAATACAAGTCATGCCTTTTAAATAATAAGAAAGCGTATTTTATTTATACGTTTGAATATTTATTGTGTTTTTGACACTTCTGTGTGAAACATAGTAAAGTTTTCATTTCTCCGGTTGCATTAACCCGCATTTTTCCCCATAAAGACAGAATTAAATTTATAAAAATGAATATATCATCGCTTCGGGTCGGCTCGTTGCTCTCCAATCAGTCATTCTAAGTTAATCATGCTTTTCTCACACAGTGTGATTAATGAATCATTGATCGGTGTCCGGAGGAACTGCAATCAGGCAGTAGATTTTGTCCATTGAGCCTGTATGAGCCTTAATCCATTCTACAACCAAGTGTTAATATTTATACTCTGTTAATATTTAAATCAGATTTCGGTTCTACGCTCGAATCATTGCTGACGTCTGGCATGACATCGGTCATAAAAAAAAAAAAAAAAAAAAAAAGGAGCTTTACAGTTCCAAGAACGGCAAACATTCATTCATTCATGTAGAAAGAAACAAATGGGAATGTTGTTTATACACATGGACTGAGTGTCTGACAAATTGAAGGAGGAGAAAAGAGAAGGGGGAGGGATGGAGGGACGAAGGATTGCGTTCTGTACTCAGAGACAAAGGATTCAGAGGTACAACCGAAGCAGACACATTAGACATGCGACAGAACGAAAGCCCCTGAAATCTTCAAATTTCTTAACCGGGACGAATAATTCCAGCCAGAGGAGGTGCATTAATAAAACACTGCTGCTTCGTTTGTAATGTCAGAGACACAGAATCTGATATAAATGTAGAAATCTGAACATTACCTGGTCACAATAGCTATTTTGTTCCTGTTCTTTCATCTGCTATCTATTCATAATCCACCTTCCTGTTAATGCAGATTCAAGTGTAGGGAGATTCAAGGTTACTTGATACATGACCGAGACAATTTTTTGATCAGTCGTTTTGTGTCAATAGAAGGGAAGTAGAGAAGGATGAATTAAGAGGCTCAGGGGAAGATCACTAACGAGTCATGGCTAGCTGAACAGATGTTAAAGCCTCAGTAGTGTCTTAAAGAAATGCTCGGCATTGAGGTTCTTCAGCAAACTCTCGGACCACAAAGATGAAGCCAAACCATTGCTGTAAACACTATCGAACACCATTTGAGATGAATGTGAACGCTTACTGCAAGGTCTCCTCACCTTCTCACCTACATCAGGACCTGACTTTTCTTACTTGTTGCTGAATGAATCTTCTCAAATCTCTACAAAATCTAGTGGAACATCTTCCCAGAAAAATGGAGGTCTTTATTATTTTATTGTACTCATTTTTATATATTTTTAGATTTTTACAGCACCAGCACACCATAACAAATTTCTCGTACATGCAAACCACGATCCTGTTCTGAAGTATAAAAAATTACAAATATAAACAAAAGTTCAGACCAGGGATGATGTAGCTGAGGTCGAGGAACTTTCAGGGCCAGAATTCACATGCCATGCTGGATTTTCTAAAATATTGATATTTAAACTTCAGTTAATAAATGAATATTGTGTTCAAATCCAGTATACTGATAAAATACATATATATATATATATATATATATATATATATATATATATATATATATATATATATATATATATATATATATATATATATATGAATCAAATACAGATACACCTATAGCAGGAAGGATATAGATAATAAAAAAAACTTGAATATTTTATTTACCTGAATACTATCTGTATACAAATCTTTTAATAAACAACCTCTTTCTATGGCAGATATATCTTCCAAAATGTCCATTTTAATGAATCCGTGTGAATCTATGGCGTGCCAAGAAGTGCAAGAAATCGATGAGCAGCTCTCACCCCAGAGTTCCAGCCTACAGCATACTAGCAGAGGAGAACTGCTGTGATGGTTACTTTAATGGCCTTTACTCTTCTTCATGGCCTGCACTGGAGGGAGCGCTGAACATTTCACTACCGTCGTCAAGCTTTATTAACCTGCTGGCAACGGAACGCACCAAAAACAGAAAGAGCTTTTAGATATCTTGAGGTGTATAAATAAGTTGCAGAAAATATAAAATGGGTGCAATATATATATATATATATATATATATATATATATACACACACACACACACACACACACACACACACACACACACACACAGTATATAGACCACAGAGATATAGGATAGATTTAGATTTTAGCATTGTATGTGCTTTTTGAGCTTCCCATTCCACTAGATTTTGTGGAGATACATTAAGCCAGTTAGTAAAGTTTGGTTTTGATGTAGGTAAGAAGGTGATGAGACCTGGGTTTAGTCATATTCATCCCAAAGGTGTTCAAAAAGGGTTTCTATAGCAGGAGATCGTCCACAACTTCCAAACCATGTAAAGCGTATCTTCATGACACTGGCTTTGTACATGCTGGAACAGGTTTGGGTCTCCTAGTTCAAGCGAGGGGAGAAGACGCATGAAAGGATGGAAAGGTCAGGTGTTCCGATACATTCATCCACATCAATATGCAGAATAATAAATTGTATAGTCTGTAGTTTTCTTGATATCGTTTGATGTGGTAAATCCAGTCAAATTATAGAGTTGAAGGCAGACCAGAGTCTAGATACAGAACTTGAAGAATGAGGAATGCGTTCTAATTATTTTGTATAAATAGTGAGAGAGAAGAAATATGATATATTTATAAGTGAATTAGTATGTAGTAAGTTTTTTATACTACAAAATGCAAATCAGAATCATTCATTAAGGTGATTAGGATATATATATATATATATATATATATATATATATATATATATACACACACACACACACACACACACAAAAAAAATTATACACAGATTTTTGCACACACAAATAAAATTCAGTTTAAATACATATGGCATCCTGAACTCCTCCTTCTCTCCAAACCTGACTGTTTAAATGAACTCCTCAACCATCAACACACACACACACACACACACACACACACACACACACACACACACACACACACACACAGAGACAATGCCAGAAAAGCTTTGCCACTTCTGCTGACAAAGTGTTTTTCTTCACGGAACAGAGACACTACTTCAAACATAAAGCGATTCTTCACAGCATGGCTTTCCATCCCCGTGTTGACTTTTAAAAAACCCTCATTTACATAGACGAGCCTCTGCAACCCCGAGTGGGGGAGAAAAAAAACTTCAGGGTGACACCCGAACGGGAAAAAAATGGAAAATTTATCAATTACGTGCTGTAATTTCTCAGCAGGAGTCACTTCCCTCTCCTCCTTCTATTGACATCATTCCAACACCTCGTGATATTGACAAACCTGGAGAGAGAGAGAGAGAGAGAGAGAGAGAGAGAGAGAGAGAGAGAGAGAGAGACCCCAGGAGCTTCATCCATCTTTCCTGGCTGTGTCAGCGTGTAAACCGCACAGCCTAATGGTAATTTAAACAGGACACAAATCATCATTGGAGACGAATGATACGACCGCCGTGGATGTGCACCCACCCTCCTGAGACCGGTAAAGATCCGGAGACCGAGTGACGACCAAATGAAGTGCTGGATCAGGGGGTGGAGTCCGTTTTCCAAACCAAGCCCGTGTAGATATATGTCTTACATTGCATCCATTAGAACAAGAACAACCACAACTACACAACACAAGCAGTATTTCATTCAGATGGAGCCTTTAAAGTAATAGACTGGAGAGGGAGCCACCCACAGAGCAGATCCCATTTCTCCCACTTAGACCAATTAAAACAGCTGTTCTGCCCCTTACTTATGGGGCAATAAAACAGAATTGCCCCTCCTGGAGCTATAGAACTGGACTGTCAGGGGGCATGTTTAATGTCCGAAAAAAAAAACATAACAAAACGCATATTATGGTAAATGAGAATTTATTTGAAAATGGCAAAACGAAGGAAAATAACAAATAACCTGCAGTCCAGTTCGTCCCAGGGTTTAGAGCTCTATACCACAGAACATCTAGAACATCTTCCCAGAGTGGAGTGGAGGTTATGGGAATGGGAAAGCACACAGCAATCTGGAAAGTACGTCTCATACAGTGCTGTGAAGTGTGAGATTAGGTGACAGGATTATGCTGTAAATATATCCTACAGTTCCTTGTGACAGGTGGCGTTTTTATAGCTTCAATTTAGTGCTTAAATTCCCAAAGCCAGCTGTGCAAACAGGCCGAAGAATGTAGCATGCATTATAAAACCCTACTGATGGACAGATGAATGAGGTGTTGATGAACGGAGAGAAGCTGGGAGCAGTAAATCCATCACCTTTTTTTAGTTTGGTGCTATTGTGAAGAAACGAATTGAATTTCCTGATGGTGAGCTGTAGATCGCTTGACCCCATGTGTGTGTGTGTGTGTGTGTGTAAACCTGAGGTTCTCACTGTGTAATCGGAGCCTATTACCTAAGTGTCTACGTGTGTGTGCTTGTGCCCATGTGGGTTATTTGACACACTGCAGCTTCACGTGAATACGTGAGTACGTGTCGGAGTGAATCATCCGAGTCTGTGCAAGATCGTCTCGGGCGGACGATGAAAAAAAAAAAACACTCATGTCTCACTTTCCCACACGAGATTTCCCATCAGCGTTTTTTTAAGCTGCACCTGATTTATCTTCGCCTCGGGAAGCGTTCTCCCAAGCATCAGAGATCAGATTTCGATTTTGACCATCTTTATCTGATCATCTATTAATCAGACGTGTTTAAAAGACTCTGGTGTGTATTCAATGAAATCGTCAATAAGGTAATAAACACAATTTGGACAAAAGTTTGTGGACACCTGACCTAAAGTTTCTTTTCAAGCATCGAAATTTTACTCTTATAATAACCTCACTCTTCTCTTCTGGGAAGATGTTCCACAGGATTTTGTGGAGATTTGTGAAAATTCATTCAGCCAGTTAGTCAGGTACTGATGTAGGTGAGGAGGTCAGCGTTTACATTCATCCTTATAGGAGCTCCACAGCATTAGATCTTCCACTCCAACCCAGCATATCTTCATGGAGCTGGCTTTGTGGCTTGCTGGAACAGGTTTTGGATCTTTTCTAACATTTTTAAGAACCACAGATTGCGGGTGTCCAAATACTTTTTTTTCGGATGTACGAAGAACTTTTTTTTTTTTTTCTAGAAGAACATTTCTACAAATATTTTCCCAAACATGGATCTACGGATCTGTGCACCTCTGATATATCACTCGCAGCATCCATGCATCTTTCTAACTTTTGGAAAGGTTGAAATAAAAAGCTACTGAGTTACAACGGTGCATGCTGGGTAAAAAAAACAGCGAGTGGTTGGTGCTTTGATGGACCTGAATCGAATTATTGAAAGCTTTTTTTTTCTTCAGGATCTGGAAAAAATCATTGGTTTGAGTTCCTCTGTTCGTTCGTCATAAATCAGATGCCAAGAGGGAAATCTAAGGTCACGATTTGTCACGGGGGGATTGCACACACACACACACACACACACACACACACACACACACCAAAAGAGAGAGACAGAAATCAATGTGTGTGTGTGTGTGTATGTATTTGTGTGTATGATTAGTTTAAGTATCAATATACTGTCTACACATTCCTGTGTCTACCAGCCTGCTGGAGATATCTACAAAGAACCTTCAGAGGAACCAGCAACACATCTTTTTGCTCTTCTCGTTTTCTTCCCTCAACACCACACAATGTTAGAGTTCTCCAACACAAAACAATACACACAGTAACCTTCACAGTTCACCGTTTCTTCTGCTTTTTCCTTTCCAAATTTTGACATGAACTCAGGAACTGTTTAATTATTTGTGTACACATATTGTGGTTGTTCTTTTGCTTCAGGAACAGGTTTATGTGCTTCTTCTCCAAATTCCAAGCACAAACTTGGAGGCACACACTAAAAAAGAAGTCTGTGGATGATGAAGCAAAGGAGTAAAATTTCTTTCTACTTGAACCTCGAAACCCACACCTGCCCCTGTGCACAAATCCAGCTCCATAAAGATATGCTTTCCATAGGTTGGAAGATCTCCTGCTATAGAGCTCTAAATCCTAATGGGATGAATGTGAATGCTGACTGCACCGCAGACCTCCTCAACTTCTAACACTGCATCAGGACCTTTCAGATCTTTCCTACCTGGCTGAATGAAATCTCACACAAATCTTCACAAAAGTCTACACAGAAGAGTGGAGGTTATTTTAAGGGCGATTGTGGACTAAATGTGGAACGCGATGTTCAAAAACACATATGGTTGGATGTCCACAAACTTTTGATCATACCCAATATCATCGGCTGTAGCGCTCCATCGACCTGGCCTGACCTTTTCCAGCTCATGTCTATCACTGAACATTAGCTTCATTACACAGACAAATTATAACAACCCCCCATGTGTACACACACACACACACACACACACACACACACACACACACACACACATCTCGACAGAGCTCCGTATAATGGTGTGAATTTACATATAAATAAACCCCAGCGCAGCCACAAACAGTTTTCACAACTAGGCATCAAATCTTCCTTGTATTAATTAATGTGGAATTTTTTTTAGCTGTATATTTAATATTCACACTGGTATGTAAGTGAAAGAACGAGAAAATATAACAAAAATAATTTTTTAAAAATCCATTTGTAGATGAAAAGCTGACAGTTGGGAATAAAAGCCCCGAGCAAACGTCTTTTTATATATAAAGTGCTACATAGCGCAGCTACTTCAAATGTCTTTTATTTGAATATGACGACGTGAGCGCTGCAGATGAGAATGACTCCAAGGGCAGCTGTTTTATACGGACGGCCTCTATAGGCAGCCATTCATTTAAATTCCTGTAGCGGACAGGCAGAGCTCATCTGTCTGACTCCTACATAAGAGCGTTGCCTCGCATGCCTCCAGATCAAACCCTGCTCTAAAAAGAGTTCTCATTGTTCCGAGTCGTCCTCCCAATCCCTGCTGCTCTGAAACCCAAAGCTCTGCTATGGATTTTTTTGACGAGGAGATGGTCCCGAAGTTTTTCCTCCTTTTTCTTTTTTTTTTAAACCGTAAAGGCGGGATGAAAGACTTGAGGACCTCTGATAGATCCGTGGTAGCATCTTCTGCCTAAAGCTACATCGCTTTAATTGCACAACAGGTCCATTAAAGGAAAATGCATAAAGAAAACAGAAGAACGCATGAGAACATCAAAGTATTAGGAGAGACCTGATACTTCTCATATCGAGGCTTTCTGATCCTGACGAACTTCATGGCAGAAGTAAATGAATGCCATTAAACATAAAGCGCTGTCCAGCAAATACAGTCCTGAAGATTAAAGCAGTCTGAAATGAAGCCTTATGGACTACAGCTCATGCAATGACAAGTCAATTACATCTTGTAGTAATTACCATTTTACTGGCATGCTAGACAGGAAGTTAATAAAAGCAGCCATGGAAAGGAACAGTGTGAGGAACATATCATACTGTTAATTGCTTATACCAGGTTTAAATACTTTGGATTGTGATTGGCTGGAAATTGAGGCGTGAGATCAGAGCGTTGACCACACTGGATAATCAGCGTTCTTTATATACAGTGAAACGGATATTGTGAACATTTATTAATGATCACACTGTGCTCCATTTCTGGTGATTTTCAGTGGTGGAGGAAGTTAAAGTAAAGCTACACTCTGTAAAATATGACTTCAGTAAAAGTGCTCACTCGAGTAAAAGTACAAAAATATTTCCCTTTAAATGTACTTGAGTATGCAAAGTACTATGATTTATTACGGCTATAATGTTCCTGTTATATTTATTGTCACAAGACTGTTTGCTTAATCAACTCAGTTCATGTGAAAAGACTCGAATGTGACTCTCAGCACACTGATCTATTAATAGAATAATATTAATGACTCAAACACTGATTGATTTCTATTACAATTATCATGAACACAAAACCTTCTTTAAAAAATGTGTGTAAATAAAACCACGTGTGTTGTGGTGAGTTCGAGTCTGGAGTTTCTTCATCGTTTATTCCTCTCTAAATGTTCTGCTTGCTGTTGAATTGATTCTGAACTGTATGTTGGTGATACGTAGATACACCAAGAGCCAATCAGAACAACCCTGATTGGTGACTTGCTTCGTGTTTGACCAATTACGTTTTTATTTAGGTAAAAAGTAAGGAATTTAAAATGTAGTGAAGTTAAAATCTTCCCAGATGGAAATATTTCAAGTACAGACACACAAAAAAGCACAGAAATGAATTATGTTTATTTTTTGATTAACTGGAGAAGAAACTGAACGAGAATTATTACCAATGAAACGGCAAGAACGTCTCCTCGAACAGGATGACCGGCGGGAAACGGGGACAGGAAGAAGACAGCGAGGACGTTTTTCTTCTGATCCTTCCCCTAAAATAGCTGGAATATAAAGTACCCCCCTGCAGGATCCTTTCTGTTTTCCAGAGCGCTTCAGCAGCCACGAGAGTTTCACAGAATTTGGAAAATGCATTACAAGGCCCTAAAATTGGTGCGATTCTAAAGGACATACATTGCTGTGAATCTTTTTGCTGGTGCTCTTCCATGGGGATGGAGAGAACAGGAGGCATGCCAGGGAAGACCCTATCCACATTTGGCAAACGAGTACAAATGCTTGGCAGCGCCGCTGGCTGAACGGTGCCAAAGCGCACGCTGGCATCGACTGCTGAGGTTCAGCGAGAGGTGAATCACCGCTCACAGTAGTAGTAATAGACCCACAGCTGCAAACCAGATTTTAAAGACAGAAAGTCTCTCTGTGTGTGTGTGTGTGTGTGTGTGTGTGTGTGTGTGTGTGTGTGTGTGTGTAAAAATAGCCTGCTTTAGGATAATGCACTCTAACTGCGGTTATGTAAAAGACTGTAGCAGGTACGGCTATGCACACAGAAGATTGCCAGCTTGTGTAAGAAGAACAAGAGCAAGTTCCTGAAAAACTCAGACCTCCGGATTCAGACAGCCTTACGTAAGCTTTCAGTACGCTGGCGTCCTCGTAAAAAAAAAAAAAATACCACCAGACTTCACAATAAGGTTTATTTCAAAAAATCACCTTCATTCCAGCGTTTAAAAGGAAGTGAAAGCAAGAGGACTGCACAACATTTTTCTTCTGGCCTCTAATTACTTCTCGAGGACCCCAGATGAGTGTTAAATTAACTCATTTGTGAAAGCGAGTGAAGAAAAAGGGGGGGAATCTGTAGGATAGAAAGAAAAAATAGAGGACGGGTGGAGAAAAGGAATCTGAGCAGCAGTGCTGAGAGCTGAGATTTCTGCTGCATTGCACCTCCACTCACAATCTCGACATTCAAATTCCGTTCCTGAACCAGACGTCTTCATTTATTACTCAGAGCAACACAAGATGAAGTAACTCGAAGAGCGTCTCGGCTTAAAACCGAATAGTATCTACAGAAAAAATGGATCAGGGATAGACAAGTGGTTTTGCAATAATATAAATACTAATTCTAAATCTTAGAGTGATCATAAATCCTACACAATGTCCACAACGAGGTGTATCATCATCCACAGGCTCAAAATCTTCAGATCTGCTGAGAGACAGAGAGAGAGAGAGAGAGAGAGAGAGAGAGAGAGAGAGAGTAAAGCCAGGCTAGCTGGAGCAGACCAGAAGGATGGATGAGAGAGGTACCAGGTGCAGATGCCAGCCTATTAGGTAACGGTGATGATAATTAGGATGAGACGAGCGCTATTTGCATTGCAGACGGCGGCCCTATTTTAAAGAAAAAATTAACCTGCCCTTCCAACAACATCTGCAGCCAAGAGTCATCTCCTTCTGCTTGCTCAGAAAACAAAAACCTCTAAAATGCAGAACGTTGCCTTTCCTTCAAAATTGTTTTATATACAATCATTAAGCCATTTCTTACGTACGTGCTTTCTTTGGAACATCTCATCTCACATTTACTATTATAACAATCTGCACTTCTCTTCTGGGAAGATGTTCCACTAGATTTTGAAATGTGCTTGTGGAGAGTCATTTAGCCACAAGGTACTGATGTAGGTGAGAATGTGTGGAGGCCTGGGGTGAAGTCAACATTCATATTCATCCCAAAGGTGTGAAATAGCTCAATAGCAGGAGATCTTCCACGCAAACCCATGGAATCAGCATATCTTCATGGAGATTGCTTTGTGCACAAAATTGATAAAAAAAGATATACTATACGATTGTGTCCCTCCAACTTTAGGGAAGAAGCACATGTATGTGGAAAAGTCAGTGTCCCAATACTTTTGGCATATATATTTATATATACAGGGTGAAGATGAGATTCCATTTTGATTCTGGTTCCTCTGAGGGTTTGATCCTCAGGAAGTCTTGGAGTTTTTCATTCATGACCTCTGAGTCTATAGGGATGAGTTTTTATATTTTCTTTCTTTCTGTACAGCAATGTACAAACTAAAAGCTGAAGCCAGATGCTGGTGCTGATGTTCATATTTAAAAAATTCTGGCCACACATTAATGAAGAAACCAAACACAGGTATTAATAACCTGATATGGAAACCCAGAACTGTTTTGACTTCCAACCCCGTCGTCTTCGCGTGATGGTTCGAGAGCGCTGGGGTTTAATAAAGTAATTTAAACACACGGGTGCAATTTTTATACAAACCTCCGAGTTAGGAATCAGTATGCGTGATAAGTCTGGTCCTCTGCTGAGAAGGACAGCTTTCATTCATTATTGATGCTTGGAGACAGGAGCCCTGTACAGCTGAAGGCACATGAGGATTCCTATAGCCAGGCTGGTCATCAAAAGCCTGCTCCATAATCTCTACACTTCTTCTTCTCATTCACATCCTCCCTCTCCTCCCTTCATCTATCCCTCCCTCCCTATATCCCTCGCTCGTTACGCTGCATTATTACAAGCCCTTGTTACCCAATTTCTAAAAAGCAGCCATGCTTAATTACAATATTATTTGCATCATCATGTAAGCATTAAGCTCATAGTTTGATAGCTCGATAGTTAAATTCTTGCAGCTTTGTAATTAAAATGGCAATATGAGCGTCGGAAGGCCGAGCGGGCCTGGTGTACGCGATTCAGACACGCCGCTTTTTTACGTCTTTTCAAGCAAAAAAACGGCGCCTTCTTTTACGGATGCGCACTGAAAAGTGGTTAATGCCTCACTAATTACTTCTGTGATCTTCCTTCATGTGGCTGACTAGCTGACGCATATTTGCATGAGGATTTTTTTATCTTCATATAATTAAATGTCAGATTGATAACTCTATCGCAGACAGTAATACAGAACCTTAGGGTAATACGGAGAAACCAAACTGACAGAAGATTCAATGTTAAACGTATTTACGCTATTGTTAAAGCTCAGGGTTTATTTCAAAGAGAGGGAGAGTCTGGATTCACAGCATTATGTTCATACACCACTAATGGAGCCCTGCAAGGCTCTGGGGAAACTACTGAAAGAAATCTCAGAAAGTCGCTCATACACTGTACGTGGGCACCTGAGCATTCAGATGTGCTCTTTATTATCCTCAATATAAAGAGACTCAATACAGGAGACGCATGCATGTTCCTTTTTTTCTTTGCAACAAACTGAGTAATGTAATGGTATGAAGATTTACTTTGTCCAACAAATCTATCAATATCCAGACTTTATTTTTATTGAAAAATCCTTCCTTGCACAGCTTTACACACGTTCAGCACCTGGACAGTTCTCCAAACATTCAGCTGAAATATTTTCCTTATTTTTTGTGATCCAGTTCATCCCAGAGCAGTTCAGTAGGATTTAAGTGCTGTGATTGTGCAGATCATTCCATGATAGATATCACTCCAGACAACTGTTTGTTCTCTAAATAATGCTTATAATTCGGACGTACGCTTCAGTCTTGTCCACACATTCGCTGTACAATTCTTGTGTTTTTTGTTGCATAGAAAGTAGAGGAACATGCATTTGTCTCAAAATCCAAAAACAAGGTTTTTTTTCACGGTATTCATTAAGTCAAGATAAGTTTATTTCTATTGCGCTTTTCACAACGGACATTGTCTCAAAGCAGCTTTACAGAATTTTAAAGTTAAGGTGAATGGTGTGTATTTATCCCTGATGAGCAGCCATGGCAATTGTGGCAAGGAAAAACTCCCTTTAATGTTATGAGGAAGAAACCTTGAGAGGAACCAGACTCAAAAGATGAACCCATCCTCATTTGGGTGACATCAGGAGTGTGATTATAGTCTTTAAACAATACAGAACACTGGAGAGTGAGAACTAACATGAGCACTGGAATGTGAGATTATAAGTAATGTTCTTTAACAGTCATTTGTGGTTATAGAACTAGGAGCTACTGAGCAACTCATAAAATAGCTCAACATTTGTGATCATCACAGATCCAACACCAGCTTCCCCATGCCAGAGCCTTTAATCACTCAAGGAGGTCCAGTGTCCAAACTCCACATGCTCATTACTGTAAGGACAACTCTTCATACAGGTCTGTATGTTGTAGTTTGTGCCACTTAGGAGATAATTTGTTGTTTAATGAAGCACCTTGGTCCTGGAGGAACATTGTTTGGTTTTACTGCTATCACAATTAAACCCAGTCTGAGTTTAGAGGCTTATCCCATTGGAGGAAATTTGAAGAGGCGTTATGAGGCACGTCAAGCCTGCGTGATAGATTTCTTCTGTTCCATGAGAGCACTTTGCCACCTACTGACAGTAGAATGGTATCACATGACTCCATTTATCAGACTCAGAACTCTTGGAGTGTCTCGGAGATCTCCTTCGAAGAATGAATGTCAAATAGTTGGTGCAAAGACTTACATTCTGAAAGACAAACGAGCTTAATAACTGGATTTCTAAGAAACGTCTAAAGATAGGGGTGTGTGTGTGTGTGTGTGTGTGTGTGTGTGTGTGTGTGTGTGTGTGTGTGTGATGGCATTAGAGCATGAATTTTTAAAGTCATAACACATCTTAAAATTAACAGCCTTATTAATGTAGCAAGACTTGAGGCGATTGCGTCTCTGAGGGTCGTCCTTTTGATATTATTTCTCCGAATCATTAATTTTGCATGGCTCAAAGCTTAATCAGCTACCTAATGCCCAACATCTTCATTATCCAAAAGCTCGAAGAACTTGCCATAGCTGCTTACAGCACAGGAATTCTAATGAAGAAGGGATGGGATGGAAAAAAAAAAGAATCAAATCCTGCCAAGGATCCAGACACTAAAAAGTTACACTATCTTTTATTCATTTTTCGGTGCTGACGTGACGCTGATAGAAGACACGTGAGCAAAGCAAACATCATAATTAGCGAACTGGTGGGTATCAGCGCACCCCAGAACATGTTTTATGGAT
Source organism: Silurus meridionalis (assembly GCF_014805685.1). Lineage (NCBI taxonomy): Eukaryota > Metazoa > Chordata > Actinopteri > Siluriformes > Siluridae > Silurus > Silurus meridionalis. The sequence goes on along the minus strand of NC_060912.1, from coordinate 1,138,696 downwards.
TGGTTTCAGTGAAAGAAACATCAAAGACATATCTTTCTATTAGGTAGTGAGCATGAAGGGCAGAGGATGAGAATGAGGGTTTGAAAAAATGGAATAGGGAAGGTATATAGAGAGAGAGAGAGAGAGAGAGAGAGAGAGAGAGAGAGAGAGAGAGAGAGAGAAAGTGTGTGTGTGGTGTCATGCCTCAAATGAAAGCTGTTGGTGAGAAAGTGGGAGTGAATACAGGATGGAGAGATGCTGTGACAGGAAGACAGTGAGACCGAGAAGTAGAGATTGGATTGAGGAGAGAAAATGAGAGAAAACGAGAGCGAGAGATTCGAAAGATACAATCAAAGACAGAAAGAGAACATGAGACTGAGAATTGAGAGATGGAATACATAGAATGAGAGAAAATGAGTGAGAGATTTCATTTGCACTCTCTCTCTCTCTCTCTCTCTCTCTCTCTCTCATTTATCGTTCTTCTCTACCTTAATCTAGCCTGCATTGAGAGGCTTCTTCCTCCTTTCTTCTCATCTCCAATGCAGGACACATGTGCATCCCAGAAGATATGCAAGTCCAATGCACGTGCACTTGAGTGTACACTTACACACCTGCCCAGACAAAAAGGCAATTTAGAGCCACCAATCCACCTATTGCTGGATGGATGGAGGAAACCAGAGAACCCTGAGGAAAGGCACACAAACCTGAGAAGATGCAAAAAAAACTTTATACAGAAAATAACCTGAGTTCAGGAGGAAACCTTTTAATTATAGACCTCTAGTTCTAGAGTTTCAGAAGTTGATCAAGTACCTAGAAATCCTGCAGGTGCACACAGACACACAGCATGTCAGATGGAAGTGGTTTGGGACACAGCCCACGAGAAGGACCCGCTTCATTAGAGTTAAAAGCGTTACCTATAGCACACACCTGTCACCCGGTTATTCCAATCATAATGAACTCGCGTGCCGTCAATTAAGTCACGTGCCGACACAATTAATTACACCCGACTCACCTGCGACTGAAGACGTCGCCTTCAGATTCCAGCCGACTTTCTTGAGACACAAAAAGAAGAGATAAAGATGAACAGAGATAATCGTTTCATATCCGTTCTTTTTCAGCCCCGAGCATCCTCCTGGTCTCAGCAGGCGGAACGAAGGTCCTCAGGTACACCGACCTGACACACTCTCAGAGCGGACACGGGGACGAGCGGAGTTCCCCCTCCGAAAAAAAACACACAGAGGGGTGAAGAGGAAGAAAACCCAAAAACCCGCAGAGTGACAGGTACGCGCGCGGGAGGAAAGGAGGAGAAAGGAGGAGTGAGGAGGCGGAGCTTCGTGCACGCCGAACTGAGGTCGCGAGCTTGTTAACCGGGAGCGCGCGAGTGTCATCCCCAACAGTTTGACACTGGGCTCGTGTGCGTGCGCGTGTGTGTGTACAGCTGGGAGGAGAAAGTGTGTACAAGTATTACAACGAGAGAAGGACTGGGGATGAATATGCATTCTCAGGAACACTGGCGGTGCAAAAGTATTTTTGTGCATATGCATTCCCAGAAAAAAAAAGTGTGCATATGCATTCCTGGGAATGCTGGGTGTGTATATGCTTTCTTGTGAACATTTGGTGTCTACATGCTTTCCTGGAACACTGGGTGTGCATATGCATTCCTGGGAACACTGGGTGTGGGAATACGTATAGACACTTAAATCCTGGGAATGCATTTGCACACCTACAGTAGGAATGCTGGATGGGCATATGTATTTCTAGGAATAAAGTGTGAATATGCATTCCTAAGAAAACTGGGTGTGCATATGCTTTCTCTGGAATGAAGTGTGCATATGCATTTTTGGGAAAACTGATTGTGCATAAATGTTCCTGGGAACACTGGATATATGTTTTGCCATGAATTAAGTCTACATATGCATTCCTGGGAAAACCAGAAGTTTTGTGTGCATAAGCATCCCTGAGAACTCTGGATGTGTAAGGATGGAGATGATCCACTGCTTTAGATTCCACCTTGTACTTCTCATCCCACCAAGCTTTCCATCTGAACCAAGCATCCTATCACCTGAATCCACCAAGATTTCTTGTATATTGTCTACAGCTCTAAATATTTAGCTTCTTCTCAGGCCACGGCATGCAGCAGTCAGTGAGGATTCAATTTGTTAAGCAGCCGTAGGTCTTATTATGCTGAGGGATGAAAACGTCAGAGCCTCCGCCATTGTTAATGCTCTCGCTCGGGTCTTCGCTGTTGCACTCGTTTCTTTCTCTCGCTCTCTCTCTCTCTCTGTCTCTGACTGTTTCTCTCTATCTCTTTCAGTAGGAAAAGATGATGTCATTATCAGCACAGAAGGCTGAGTGTGCATTCCTCTTCTCCATGATGTTTTCTGCTCTATAGACAGTGAGAAAGAGAGCAAGAGAGAAAGAAAGAGAGTGAAAAGAGATAGAGCGAGTGATAGTACGGCGGAGAAGAGAAACTCCTCTTTTTGACACTGCATTAATGTGAATTCTCTTATCTCGGCCATTTACTGCCCAGCCACACAATTACCCTGCTGGCTTTATTTACACGCTGGTGGCATACTATTTGTTTCCCGTACACTCCATTTGAGTGTTTTTAGAGTGCCATAGAAGATGGACACACACACAAACACACAAACACACACACACACGTTTTGTATGAGTTGTATTCAATATTGTTTTAATAAGCTGTCTATGTCTGTTGTTTCTCCTAACGAGTTGTGTGTCTCAGATGTGTCAAGGATTTCAGATGTCATTCGCATATGTGTGTGTGTGTGTGTGTGTGTGTGTGTGTGTGTTGCTTTATATTTACCACATTCAAACCCCTCTGCTTCATATTGTATCATAGATTTTATTTGACATATTAATTACTTAAGCATGTCACATCATTGTCCATGTTTATTCATCAATCTCAACAAACCGATCTATTAATTGAATGTCGTGAAAATAAACCACTCGAAAATGCCCTCAGGTCCATCCTGGGATTTTTTCAGGTTGGATTTTCCACCTTGATCTTATAACTGTAACTGATAAGAGAGAGAAATTCTGCCATTCCTCTGAGAGAACAGCACGTTTCGCTCTCTAGGGTTCCCAGAGGTAACGATGGTGAGGGAAAAACATCTTGAGACTTCATGAGGAAGAAACCGTAAGAGGAACCAGACTCAAAGGGAGCCAGTCATCATCCTCAGCCCTGAATTTATATGTCCCAGAAAAACACAAGTAATCAGGTTTTTACGCTAAAGTGGATGGATGATGGTCACTTCTGCGCAAAGGCAGATATTATTATATGTGTGTGTGTGGAGGGGGCGTGTGTGTGTGTGTGTGTGTGTGTGTGTGTATGTGTGTATTTAGGTTAGAATAAACCATTATAAATGGAGCAATACCAAAATGATTGTAAATGCCTGGCCTTGAAATCAAAATAAATTGTATGACATTCAATGAATAGTAAATAGAAATCTCTAAAATTTTTATTTTATTTATTTGTCATTTCACAAAAAAACATTTTGAAGGTTCAGATTTTATATATTGTTAGATATTGAATTAAAAGGGGGATTTATATTCATTCTAGGTTGTAGCTTAGTGGTTAAAGCATTGGACTTTGGATCCGAAGGTCGTGAGTTCAAATCCCAGCCACACCAAGCTGTCACTCCTGGGCCCCTGTCCAAGGTGCTAACTTTATATCTGCTCAGTTGTATGATTGAGATAAATGTAAATCGGTTTGGGGTTGATTAGGGGCGTCTGCCAAATGCCGTAAATGTAACCGTACAAAATGTGTTTTGGGGGTTAATACTTCCTGCATGGCACTGTATTTGTATCCCTAATCTATTATATGGTTTCTTCGTATCATTATTGGTCATATTGCTTGTAAGGAGGAGGAAATTCCCCCAAAACACCGGAAGCATTGACGGTGAGCATCATAGTAAAACTATCTCTCTTTCACAAGAACTTTTTGGAAACAACTGTTACCGACAGCTCCGACCAGAACCTGCCAGCGCTCCTCACTGATCCAGCTTCATCACGGTGCTATCTCATCACCATTGTCTGACAGCCAAATTACAGCTGTGACACCCAGGCAAAGAAGTACGAGCCCCGCTCCCTAATCCTCCACTGAGCTCTCTGATCGATGGCCTGTTTCATCGTCTGTCTTGTAAAGGTTTCGATACTGACCGCAGCTTGTTCGGCCTGATTTAGATCTGTTGTTAAAGGCACAGACTACAAACATTTTCTTACATCATTTCTCTTTATCCCTTCTCATCCCCCCTCCCCCATAAAAAAAAAAACATTTTGTTAAACAACCCCGTGTTCGTTCTGGATGAGTGTCTGAGGGCAGTAAAACGGACAGAGAGGTCACTATTGGTCTGTATATTGACTCGAGAAAGAAGGCAGGAGCGGGAGGATGAATTGAACTGTCCACAAACTCGCTCTGATCTGATTGCCAACATAATTACAGAACGTGGACTTGCTGAGACAGGCTCCGTACGGACAAGGCGCCCTCTGATATAAAACTCGCCTGGGCCACGTCCACGCTAAATATGAATTTTAAACACTTTTTCCTGTCGGCAGCAGGTCATCGATTTTGCACGCTTAAACGTTTCCTGTCTCCCTCCTCCTCTTAAAGCAGCATGTATTACACGACGGCGTTTCTACAGCGAGCGAGTGTTAAGTCAGCAAGCAGGCTCTAATGCTTTTCATTTTTCATAGTGATGAGCGAGGATGCCATGGTGCAGCACGAACAACCTCCTCCTTTTACCCTGCTCCTACCCCACCCACCCACAACACACACACACACACTCACACGGTTTTGAGTAATGCTCCCAAACCTACAACCTGAGAGGGATTTCTCACCTTCTCGCTGCTGGAACAAGTGTATTCATGTATCATATTTGTGAAATTAAATCTCTTCTGCAAAAAATAAAGAGCAAAAGGTTACACTTCCGCACAATTCTTGTAGTTTTTAAACGTTCCATTCGACATTAAGTCCCTCTTTGCTCTCCACTCTTCTGGGAAAATGTTCCACTAGATATTTGAGTTTAGGAAAGTCTGGTACTGATGCAGGTGAGAAAGTGAGGAGCCCTGGAGCGCAATCAGTAATCACATTTACCCCGAAGGTGTTCGGTAAGATTTAGAGCTCTATAGCAGGATATTGTCCACATCTTCCAACCCAGGTGAAGCAGATTTTCATGAAGCTGGCTTTGTGCATGTGAGCATTGTCATGCTGGAGCAGGTTTCGATCTCCTAGTTTATGTAAAGCACATCTTGAGACTGTATATACAATGGTGTGCTTCCAAGTTTGTAGGAACTGTTTGGAGAAGAAACAACTATGGGTGGAAAAGTCAGGTGTCCGTATACTTTTTTCATTCATGTTCATCAGGGTTGAAGCTCTATAGCAGGAGAAATCCCACATCTTCCTTCCCATGTAAAGCAGAGCTGGCTTTGTGCCATGCTGGAACAGGTTTGGGTTCCCTAGTTGAAATGAAGAGAACATTTTACGCCACTGCATCTGAAGATGTCTGATACATCTGTGTTAACAATTTGGGGAACTTTTTCCTCCATGTATTGACTCAT
>NC_060912.1:1030640-1125640 GCF_014805685.1 Silurus meridionalis | reverse complement strand
TATAACCTTCTCAACCAATTTGAAACCTTCACAACCACTTTATAATCTTCTTAAAACCTTTTAACATTCATAACCAGTTTATAACCTAATTAGAATTGTATAACCTTTATAACCAATTTCTAACCTTCATAACTGTTTTATAACATTCATAACCACTTTATAATTTTTATAAAAACATTCAAACTTTCACAACCAGTTCATAACCACTTTTGTAACCCTCTTAACCACTTTAAAACATTCCTTACCAGGTTATAACACTTCATAAACGCTTCATAACCTTCATAACCATTTTTATAACCTGTATAATAATACCCTGTACTGTACTATAACATTGATAACAAACATTTGCAACCATTTCATAATCTTTATAGCTGTTTATATCCTTTATAACCACTTTATAACCCTCTTAACCACTTTATAACCCTTATAACTAGTTCATAACCTACATAACCATTTTATAGCCGTATAATACTCGCTTGTACCATAGTTCTTGCTCTGTTGTGCCGCCATCCGACCAACAAGAATTAAACGCATTAATTCACAATGAAACACAACACAAAATGTAAGAACTCAACTGCGCCATGTTTTAATGCAAATCACTGCAAATGACGTCACGTCTACATCCACTACATCACTGTACAACCAGCACACGACATCACCGTTATTCTATTGTCCTCCATAAAGTGGAATGTGTCCGCAGTAGGAATGATCCGGATGCCTGTTGTTTAGATCAAGCAGGGGCGGATCAGAGATGATGAAAAAGAACAATGGAACAACAGGAAAATCACCAAAAATATTCCACATAAAAGTCACGCCGTCACGTCGACTGATCTAAAGCTGTTACTTGCTACTCCTGCTGATTCATGAACTTCTTCTGAGACACCTGTGCTTCTCCTGACTGCTTCTGTTATAGCCTGTCCTCTTCTGCATGGAGTTCTCATACTTTGGAAACCACACACTGCGGCTGAGACGGGGTGTCCATGAACAGCCTGAAGATAAATGAGATTACTGTGGATGGTTCTATTTAAGGTGGATTTGGGCTGTAATTATTATAAACAGTTCTGCACCTGAGCCTCCATCATGATGGAACTATAATGAATGAATATCAGGAGTTGAGAATGTTGGTTCCTCTCAAGGTTTCTTCCTTATGAACTCTCAGGGAGTTTTTCCTTCACCACTATTAAATTTGATTAGGATTTTAAAAAAGGGCTATACAAACGAATTCAGCTGATTATCCATTCAAGTTCACGTTTTCTCATCCGAAACTTAATTCTTTCCAATTTTATTGGCTTTTGGTCTAATTTTACAGGAGATCCTGGTTAAGGGAACGACCATTTATAGCTGCTATAATGGAAGAGATATCAGGAACTCACCTGGAGATTCCACACCGTTCCACGTCAACGTTCAGTAATGAATAAGGTGGCATCAGGAAGCATTGCATCACATTTGAGATAATTACTTTCAATATATTTTAAAGCTAATTTTATTTCTCACCCTTGAATATGAGCACAGCTTCCAGAAGGAAAAGTTAAAGTAATTGTCCGAACGACCTTGTGTGTAAGAAGGACGCTATACAAACAAAACGAGCAAAAAATTATTATTATTATCATAGATTTGATCATTAGACAAAGACCCGATTCTGATGGTTTGGACATGTGCAGAGGAGGGACATGGGATATATCTGGTGAAGAACGCTGAGGATGGAGATGCCAGGCAGGAGGAAAAGAGAATGGCCGAGGAGGAGGTTTATAGATGTGGTGAGAAGACAAACAGGTGGTTTGAAAGAGGTAGAAGACAAAATGAGATGAAAGATCTGCTGTGACGACCCCCAATGCGAGAAGAAGAAGAAGATCGTAGATTTGGTCATTAATATATCAGATATAAGAATAAAAACAAACCCAACTGGAGTCATCATTAGCAAGCTGAGAGCGAGTCAAGTGTGTGTGTGTGTGTGTGTGTGTGTGTGTGTGTATTATCGTGCACTTTATACTTTCTGGATCTAGAATATTATCTCTTGTCACATCTCAGTTTATTACCCACTTGCATCTTCACATGACCTGCTTATCCCATGCTTCCTACAAGCTTCAAAGCATTTCAGTCACGGAGAAAAACAGAAAAGGCCATTATCTATGTGCTCGAGTGAGGAAAACATTTCAAGTGGGTCAATCTGGAAGCACGAGAAGCTCCATGACTGGAAATATTTCCCGACGTGCAAAATATTCCCCGGTGTTACATGACCATCTCTGAATGTGGCGTAAGCTTCATAATGTTCATTTGGATTTGTAGGTTTTCCTGCAAAAGCATTAATTCACACTTAGGGCCAATTTCACAGCAGCTAATCCACCTACCAGCATGTTCTTAGAACGGTTTGGGGAAACCGGAGAACCTTCAGGAAACCACATGGGGAGAAAATATGAAAGAACACACAGACAGGGGCTCAGGATCAAACCAGGAGCCCTGGAGATATGCCATTCTAAATTAAAATATAATATGATAGCTGAAATGTGTGTGTGTGTGTGTGTGTGTGTGTGTGTGTGTGTGTGTGTGTGTGTGTGTGTGTGTGTGTGTGTGAATATACCATCACCGACACCACCCCCAGAGGACAATTTCCATATTCGGTCGATGTTTCCTGTTCTTGTTTCTCCATTGCCATGGTAGATAATGAGTCCTGCATGATGCTGCTTGTTACAACCTGTCCAGTGTCTGTTTGCTTTTGGACATTGATGCCATTCCAAGCATCCTGTCCACTCACGTTTTCTTCACGCTCTTCATCTTATTCTAGCATTGAGCTGCATTGTCTCTGACCTTGTCTCCGTATGCTTGGTCCAGACTCCTGAGAACTTTCAGATTCCCAACTCATTGCAGGTGCACCAGGTTCCCCAGGTCCTCCATTCCTCCTTAAATATTTCTTCCTGTGCATCTTTTCTCCAAGTTTACTGGTGCAAATCCCAAACGATCTGCAGTTTTTTATCAAATCAGAATGCAAGTCGGTTTCTTGAATGAATGGATCCTTTGTGGAATCTAGTGGAGATCTCCAACTGCCTAGATCACACTGATTAAAGATTTGCTGAAGATCTTCCTAACTCTGCTGTGGTAACCGTTTCAGTGGGACGCCTGGTGGAGTTTTATTCTACTATACTATTCTGAATGACTGAAATGCTTTACAGACCTTTCAGCTGAATCTCCTCCATGTCCTGAGATGCTCAATCATAAAGTGGACCTTATTCCCTAGTTTTTTTGGCACACGTTCTTCTGCCTGGCTTTCTGATGCAACACTTCAGACCGTAGTGAATCACTAACCAGGGTCAATCATCAGCAAAAAAAAACATGAAACAATACAACCACTGCATGTAATAAAGGAACTTCTAAATATATGAAGAAGGTCAAAACTGGGACAGGATTTGGTTTAGAATCTGAAAGTATATTTAATGTTACAGATTTGCTCATTAGTTAAATAAGTGCATTTTTATTGCATTTTCAGGAAAAGGTGTTGAGATGAGAAAACACTTTTCTCGTATTTTTGGCGAGTGTTTACTTTATTTCGATCTTTCTGTCCTCATTCCTTTGACAAAGTCCGGGCGGTTGAAGAGTCGCGCTGATATACTGCACACTTACAGTGATACCATACACACCTGATAAAAACAAAGAAGCTTATAATAACAATAATAATAATAATAATAATAATAATAATAATAATAATAATAATAATAATAATAAGAGGAAGAATAAGAATAAGAATAAGAATAAATACATACAAATAAATATGTAAAAATAAATACATAAATAAACAGAAAGAAAAAGAAAGAAAGAAAGAAAGAAAATGCAAAAAAGGGAGAAAAGTGATTCAGTAAAGAAGGAGATGAAAAGAGAAGAAATGTAAATAAAGGCAAAATGGATGGAAAGAAAGACATACAGAAAGGAAGGGGAAAATGGAAAGAAAAGTGAATCATTAAAAAAAAGAGATATACAAAAGAAGAAAACTAAAATAAAGGCAAGAAAGAAAGAAAGAAAGAAAGAAAGAAAGAAAGAAAGAAAGAAAGAAAGAAAGAAAGAAAAGAAAGAAAGAAAGAAAGAAAGAAAGAAAGAAAGAAAGAAGAAAGAAAGAAAGAAAGAAGAAAGAAAGAAAGAAGAAAGAAAGAAAGAAAGAAAGAAAGAAAGAAAGAAAGAAAGAAAGAAAGAAACAGAAAAGTGAATCAGTAAAGAACGATATGAAAAAAGAAAAGAAATGTAAATAAAGACAAAATGTTAGGAAAGTAAGAAAAAATTGAAAAGTGAATCATTACAAATATAGTGATATATAAACAGAAGAAAATAAAGGCAAGAAAGAAAGAAAGAAAGAAAGAAAGAAAGAAAGAAAGAAAGAAAGAAAGAAAGAAAGAAAGAAAGAAAACACTGCTCTCTGATTCCTCATAGCGATCGAAACCGAGAGCTGCACTGGTGTGTGTGTGTGTGTGTGTGTGTGTGTGTGTGCGCGCGCGCGCGCGCGTGTGTGTGTGAGTGTGTGAGTGTAAGTGTGTGCGCGCGGCTTCACCCGGCTCGCTGTTCGACCTGACCGGCCCTGACTCTCTCTCACGCCGCAGGGTCGTTCCAGGACACCGCGGTCCCTCGGATCGTGGACTCCTCGGGACAGGGGACATACCGAGGACACTTCTGTTTGGGTTTTTTTTGGACCTGTTTCATTCCGCAGGCTTTGGAGGTGAGTCACACGGCTTCCGTTTCAGGGCTTGTCAAAGCTCGAGCGATTAAACAGAAAGGAAGATTAGACGCAGGTTGAACGCGCTGCTCGTTCATGGCGCGCGTGTATGTGTGTGTGCATGTGAGTGTGTATGCGTGCGTGCGTGCGTGTGCATTTGGTGTGTTATATCACTTGCTACTGTAGTTTTAGTTCATGGCTTGTTTTTTTGTGCACACTCCGTAGCGTGTGTGTGTGTGTGTGACTTCTGGTTCAGAGAGCGGATGTGGTTGGAGGTGGAGGAGATGGTGGAGGAGACGGTGGTGTTGGAGGTGTCAGTTTCGCAGAAGAGAAGCTGCTCGGAGAGACTTTTTAGCCATGGAGGATGTTCACATAGGACTGTTTTCATGCTTGGTTTTTTTTTTTTGCAAGTTCTCCTGCGTGCACATGGACCTCAGGCATATTCTCGTGGTCTTCAGGAGGTCATTAACAGTGTCATTAACTTAATTAACTAGTATGCACAACTTTATGCAGCAGACTGCAGCATGGGTTTATTTTTTTTTAGAGAAATAAAAGGATGCGAAAATATTTACAACGTTATAATATAAATAACCTATATATGCATGTATATGGAAGCACTCTCTCTCTCTCTCTCTCTCTCTCTCTCTCTCTCTCTCTCTCTATATATATATATATATATATATATATATATATATATATATAATGATAATATATGTGTCGCAGGACAACACTGTCCTGTATATCAGGGTGCGCCGGACAGTCAGAAGTAGCGAAACGCTTTTTACCCCCTGTATTATATCCCACGCAGGACGCCGTAGTTCAGGATTACGCAACTAGGCGTGCACGCAAGCAAGCGAGCGATGACTCGGTTCATTCCTAAACGACTCCCTTTTTCGCAACGTCACTAGTGCACTACGGAGAGCTGTTGTTTCTCTACCTGAGTAGTGTACTCAAGCAGGGATATAGAGTTTATTTAGGATTCGGCCTCTTACTCTCTCTTTCTTTCCACCCAAGCAGTGCTTTTTGAGGTCAAACGCCGAAGGGAGGGGCTGCCTTCCTACTGAATTGGCTCGGTTTAAAACAGAGAGTCGACTCCCAAACGACTCATGTCCCTTAATACAAGAAAACATAGCTATTTATTCTTATTTATTAATATTTTTTTAATAATCATAGTAATAATAGTTTTGTCTGTGCAGAACATTTTACAATCTTAAAAGGGGTAGTGTTGTGATCTGTTACAGAACGTGACATTAGAATAAAACATATATATAATACATTATATGGTGAAAAAGTATTGAGACACCGGATTTTCCAGCTGTATGTGGTTCCTATCCAAGCCACAAAGTTGAAGGACGTCTTTGGATGAAAGCATGACATTTTCCCTCCACTTGAACTAGGAGACCCAAACCTGTTTCAGCAAGATGGATTAGAGTAAAAGATCTGCTGTAGAGCTCTGCCCTCAAACCTATTGGGATAAAAAGCAGTTTGCACTGCAGCCCAGACCTCCTCGCTTTCTCACCTACATCAGTATCTGACTTTTACTAACTGTTTAAAAGAATCTCCACAAATCTAGTGCAAAAGTAGCAGAACATCTTCCTAGAAGAGCCTATTATAAGAGCAAATGGAGACTAAATGTGGAATGGGATGCTCAAAATGCACAGATCATTTTTATGCTCAGGTGTCCACAAAAGCATTTGTCCATATGGTGTAGTTGTGCTCAAACCTGACCAGCTACAGTTCTAGTCTCTGGTCTGATGAGCAGCCTTCAGTTACATCATTTACATAAATCCAGGTGACGCGTGTCTTAAGAAGATAAGAGTCGCTGGACCATGATTAGTTTTCCTTGAAGATTTTAATTTTTTGCGTACACTACTTTCAGAATGCGATCTATCGAAAGTGTAAATTCGGCGCACGGTTCACGCTCAGATGCTGAAATGAGGTTTCCATTGAAGTATTTTGAGAAAAAATACACAGTGAGATAATCAGCTTTCCTGAAATCCAGGTCAAATTTTCCAAAATCAGTGAATAAAGTCATTTTGATACTTTGGTTGTTCATCTGGTTCTGATGGACCGTGGCTCACATCTATTCTGATGCACACTACAAGGCCACTGACCAGATTATTTAAATAGTGCACCTTCACAGCACATCCGTGGCACTGACATGGCAGTAATTTGATTCACTGTGGTGCTGGAACAACTGTATCATCACAGCAGGTCGGACTCTGACCACAGCGCTGTGGACGTCTGGATATTTCAGTTTTACGAGGCTATTGCTATTTCTATTTCTGTCTGTCTGTCTGTCTGCCTGTTTATCTATCTATATCTATTTCTATCTATCTATCTATCTATCTATCTATCTATCTATCTATCTATCTATCTATCTATCTATCTATCGAGACGTACCTAATAAACTGGCAACTCGCTTTATGCTTTAGCAGCACATTCAGGTTCAGGGTTTTGGTAATGAATTCTGACCACAGTTTATTACATCATCAGTCACTATCATTTCTGGAAGCCTTGTGTACAGAGGTTAATCTCTGTGTGTGTGTGTGTGTGTGTGTGTGTGTGTGTGTGTGTGTGTGTGTGTGTGTGTCACTATCATTTCTGGAAGGCTTGTGTACAGAGGTTAATCTGTGTGTGTGTGTGTGTGTGTGTGTGTGTTTGTGTGTTTTAAAGACACCCTACAGTTACCCGAGATCGCTAAACCTTCACCTTCAACATGCTTTTTTTTTCTGAAATGAGATAAGAATGAGTTTGTGTGTAGCTGTAAAGTTGGTGTAAGAGCACTTCTGTAATGGTCAGTTTTCATCTTGGGCTTTTTGTAGGCAGAAAATGGATGGCGTTTATTCCGTGGACCTTTGGCAGGGATGCCAGAACCATGGGGGTGGACTTTCTACTCTTTATTCTTCATGCTTTATTAATAAAATAATAATAATCAAAATTGAAGAAATTGTGCGCTCAATCTCGAGCACTTAGATGGTCAGACTCCATGGCAGAATCGACTACAGGCTCGGGTTCAGCAGAGGGAACAGGATGGAGGTGTGCAAGCGATTTACTCGATTAGGGAAAGAAATGATGTCCTCTAATGATTGTTATTATTATCTAATAATAACCTTTAAGATGCTCTTCATAGATGTAAAAAAAAATGTATGTAATATCTTGAGCACATGGGACGGGGCAAATTTGCCACTTAACGTCGGTTATGTGAGGAATCCCCCTGCCACGCCCCCTTTGGCGGCGGCATTCCCCGAAGCACCCTGCTTCTTCTCCCATGCGGGCGAGCTCATTGCAGTCATGCTGATCACACACACCTGACTCTCATTTACTCACTCATCCCATCTCCTATTTAAGCCCCTCACCTCCACACACTCGCGGTCCATTATTGTTTGTGCATGATCGTATGTGTTGGTTCATGTCGGTCTGTGTAATCGCGTATACGTATCCCGCTACGTACCCTTCTTCTCGGACTCCCCATTCTCTCAACAGCACCCCAGATTCCCCCGATCCTGCTGTTTTCCATCTTCACGCTGTCTGCACCACGTTTATCCGTTGCTGCCCAGCGCTGCGCTTTCCATAGCGCGGATCCGTGGATTCTCTACACCAACTGTCTCTGCTTTCACAGAACTTGGTGGACGGCGCTCCCGGAGCGCAGCACTGGATATTACTGCTTCGTATTGGTGGATTATCTCCTGAGTATTCTCAATAAACTTTGCGTTTACTTCGGCGTCCGCCTCCTTATCCGCATTACAGGTTTTCTCGATCCGCATGACCAATCAAACAAATCGCAGCAACAAAGTTGTGTAAAAAAACCTCCAAAGACATGTGCATGCAAACTCATTTATTAACGCACATCATGTACATAAAGACATTTCAAGCACGGTAATATATTGCCGCCATATTGGTTTTCGTTTATCTCGATCATCGGTTATCTCAATGCTTTTTGGCGTCCCCTAGGCCGGCGACATAACTGGATTCCACTGTACCCCATGTCCCTCCTCTGTACACGTCCAAACATCTCAATCTCATCTCCTTCACCTTGTCTCCAAAACGTCCTACATGCGCTGTCCCTCTAATAAACTCGTTTCCAATCCTGTCCATCGTCGTCACTCCCAACGAAAATCCCCGTGAATGGGATTCGATGCTGGATAATATTATCTTATCACTTCTCCATAGGTGTGGTGCCACTTCTAGCTCATGGGTTTTATTGAAAGAATTTGATCTAGGCGTTATCTCCTTATCTACAAGATTAAACACGTGACATTAAAAACGTTTTTTTATGTGACTAAGCGTGAAATTTTTAGAGAAGTAGCCTGAAAAATTCCTACTATGAGTAATTATTTGCCAAATATGAAATATTTAGGTACAGTAAAGGTATAAAGTTTTCTAAAAATCATGGAAAGTAGGAAAGCTGTTCTCCTGATTATATTGAACAGTGTTAATGACGCCGACCGGCGCGGTTTCTTGGAAAATACATTACTTTCACACCGATCAAAGGATCCTGGTGCTCGCATGGATGCTGCGAGTCTCATTCCTGTTATTCATTTCAGAGCGAAATGCAATTCCGCGGCCTGACTGAGGGGTCCAGACTGAAAAGCTCGGGAGCATTTCAGTGACGAAGATCGAAGCGTACACGACTCTCTGCTACGACCAACCAAAAAAATCCAATGCGAATATGTTTCTGATTAGATGTTTGCAGCAGGCGTCGGCTAGCCGGGACATACCCAAGTTACAGTAAACAGGGGGGGGTTTGGGGGGGGGTTTGTTGTTGTTGCTTTACAATGAAAACACAATGTGGAAAAAAATGGAATGAGAAGTAAAAAAAAAAATGTGTTCAAAAGCATGAACGGACAAAAAAGACGAACAGGTGAATCTGATTAGAATTCCGAGTCGGAATTTGCACTTCTGATTCTGGGAATCAGAATTCTGGGAATCAGACTTTTTTCCACAAAGTGTATGACCGCACAGCTTAGGATACACTGGAGTGGATTGTCTAGTCAAATGAAGACTTCCTAAACTTTTTCAGTGCTGGTTTCCACTGGGTTCTCTGGTTTCCTCCAAAAGTATTATGGCATTGGGACACCTGAATTTTCAATTCAATTCATGTTTATTTGTATTGCACTTTCTGAACATTGTCTATAAGCAGCTTGTGGTCAGGAAATACTGCCTGAGATGCATAAGGAAGAAACCTTAAGAGGAACCAGACTTATCTGGGTTCCACCAATTTTCCAGCCATAATGTGGTTCCTCCTCAAATCGCACAAGTTGTTTTTGTGGATAAAAGCATGAAAATGTTCCTTTTTGATCTAGGAGACCCAAAATTGCTCCAGTTCACAAAGCTAGATCCATTAAAACATGGTTTACAAGGGTTTGGAAGTTGTGGAAGATCTCCTGCTATAGAGATATTGAACACCTTTGACACCTTCTCATCTACATCAGTGCCACAAATTGTATTATTATAACTTGCAAATGGAAACAGGAAATCCAAACAATCCGAATCATGTTAAAAACGTGCATCTGAAGAACCAAACCGTCTTCTCGTCACATCACAGAGACCTGATTGCAATTATGTTCTCAGGTAACTCATCACCTCCCCCAGACATTTACCTCTCCTTGACGTCATGGAGCTGCTGGGTGACATTAAGCTTCTTTATTGTCCACGTTTGTTTACCCGCGGTCTGAATAATATCTTTCAGTAGGGTTGTTACAGATGATGCTACGCAGCGTGCTGACTGAAACCTAGAAGAATTCGATTTCACCCCTAGTTAGCCGTGCAGATACGGGCGAACGTGCTAACGCATAATTACGCGCATTGATCGTCGAATACCATTTCGTTTTTTCGTAGTATGTACCCAATTTACGGCAACAGAGAAAGAGAAAGAAAGACAGGGAGGCAAAGAGGATGCAAAAAATGTTTGCTAGCATAAAATCACTCATTCAAAGTAGCTGCGTTTTTAACTCTGAATGAAGTTTCACTTCCACTCATTCTCTCAGAAGGTCATTTGAAAGGACGTTTCTACGACGATTTAGTGGCATCTTTTTAAAAAATCGAAGTTCGATTTCCTCAATGTTTGTTTGTTTTTTTTCCTTATGAATAAATTAAGTATTTAAATAAATTTGTTAAATAAAATTTAACGAGGCAGAGTTGAAGAAGGAGTTAAATCCGAAACTTTTAGCCGAACCTTCAACATCCATTTTATGGAAAACAGGGAAACGTTTCTCGCAATTCAGATTTTTCCTAAAAAAATATTAGCGCTTTAACCTCGTATTGCTACGACTTTATTCTCGAAATATTACGACTTTATTCTCGTATTGCTACCACTTCAATCCCGTAATCATCATCAATTTATTTTATTTAAGGTGGCACTAAAACGGCGTACTATTCAGCGTTTTTTGAAGAAACAAAAAAAAAAAAACATATCCGTAGCATTCGTAGGCAGAACATCATCGCTAACTACAACCTATGGACAAAATCTTGTGGACTCCTTTTCATAAGATTCCAGATTTAGTCCCAATTTGCTTTACAATAATCCACACTCTTTTTAGATGTTGGAGTGCTTGTGGAGATCCATTCATCCAGGTAGTGAAGTCAGGTACTGATCCATCCCAAAGGTGTTCAATAGGGTTTAGCAGGAGATCTGTGGAGGAGATCAGCTGGAGCTGGAGCTGGATTAGTGCACAGGGGAAATCAGGATCAAAGATGTTGAGAGCCTCCAGTTTTGTGGTAACATTTTGGTGAAAAACCGCATAGTCGTGGAAATGTTCCAAATCTCTGCTAAAAGATCAGGTTTAACATTATAATAAATAATAATTGGGAAGTTTTCTAATACCTGTTTTTTTCCTAAATCTAATATGAAGTTGTTTACCAGAATATCAATCGTAAAAAGCTTTACAGACCCTTCGCCCACCTGCAAATGGAACCCAAATGAGAGGAAAAAGCAGCTTTTAGTTTGTTAGTAAGGTGTTGGACCATCACAAGCTGCCAGAACACCTTCATTGGACCTTGGTTCAGCTATTACACGTCTCTGGACCTGTACTGGAGGAACGAACAAACTTTCAGAGCTCGTTTCCTCTGTGTGTTCTGTCAGAATTAATTTGTATTGATTCGCTGTGACTTTTCCCTCTGAAGGAGAAACAATGGCGGAATAAAAATTGCATAATCGAGGCTTTTCCTCTCGTTCGCTCTGTAGAAGGTCGTATCTCATGTCAGAAAAATGAATGGTGAAATTCTGCTCCAGTTTGGTACAACGTGTTATTCCTAGTATGTCTTCTATCCCCTATTGGTTATAACTTTAGAGGCAAGTAATGTTAAGATGTTTCCTATTTTGTTTTCCACCTGTCCAGTTTTAGTGAACCATCTGGCACTAGCACTGGATTCCACATTCTGATGTTTGATGAGAACATACTAAACACTAAAGCTCTCATGAACTAAAGCTCATTAACTAGTTAAGCTTATTAACTAAAGCTCTCGTGTTTCTAATGTAATGGTTTTTGATAAGTTCTGAAGAATCTGATTGATGTTTTCTAGGTCTGGCGTTTCATTGTGCCGTCAGAAGTCTCACGTGAAACATCTAAAAATGTTGCGTTTGCTTTTAGGGAACTCTGTGGTGTTTGTAATGGAGGCACCGCTCAGGGTTATATACACCGAATATTTCATATATCTTTAATCATTCTTCTTCAGGAATCTGAATCATGGATTTTAGGAGTACTGGGTGCAAGGCAGGAGAACTTCCCCTTGATGGAACTCAGAGGATCTAAAGGGAATGCTGGGAGAACATGCGATTAAACTTAGATCATATAACCTTTAGTGCTGTTGCTGTTATAGTATCCTGGTGACTTTTCCTGGTTCTTTATCATGTATTAATATGCAGTGATTACTCCCTGTCGTGCTCTCCTGGCCTACAGGAATCCTTCTGAATTAAAAAATGTTTGCACTAAGATCTTTACCACACCCAGATATTTAGGGGTTATGATTCTCCCACAGGGCTTCCGGGGTCCTGAAATCCTGCCTTGTGTGATACGACAGATAGATCACATGGTGTCTTTCTTCCTCTCTCTGCCTATCTATCTGTACATACCATCTATAGTCTTTTGTTTTCTGCTCGTAATCGGGTCATGTTGGTGTCTTTTGTTCTCCAAGGCATTAATTATACAACTCGGACGTTACAAAGGCTCGGCTTCAGGGAATGCGGTGTAGTTAACACCTTGCAGTTCGTAACTACACAGAGCAGTCATGCGTTCACGTGAACGGGGCGTGTTAATCAGGCAACGAGAACGGCTAGCGGAGGAGCAGAAGAACTCGAAAAGCCTCCCGCATCATTCAAATTTAAATTTCATGTATTTCTTGAAATCCATGGAAAGTCGTGGATCCGTGACTCAAAAACTTAATCGAGTTTTACAATCCTTTGCAAGACTACCAATAGTTGATTGCTGGAACTCTCTGCAAAAATCCATCACGATAGTTTTTCCGGGTCGCGTTATACAGTACGAGAGCGCTCTCTAGAGGCGAATCATGGATGGCACCCGCTGTGTGTCTTTTTTTTATTCATTTTGAATGCACATTTAATGCGATTTTTTCAGTTTAAATGTCTGTCTTTTATTTTCCTCGATATTTACTAATATAATTAGTATATTCATATTTATTTCTTATTTGATTCAGGACTGATTTTTTTTTTGTAATAAAGTTCAGTACAATTTCACTTGGAGTGTTAGGTTTGGGCAAGTACGATCCAATCTAGCTATCGGTATTCCACTTCATAACACACCACATTTACGCTCTGCTCACGTGGATGCCCTATGGCCCCGATAGTAAGATAATTTAAGAACCACATGCATGCAAATGCTATACAAATCCACATAGCAGGTTTTTTCATCACAAAGAGTTAAAGAAAGCCGTCTGTCACACGCTGCTCCCTTTGGCATCGGACGTGTTTATGCTTGTGTTGCGTTTCTCGTGATTAAGCAGTTTATTTTCCCATCAGGAGCTTTATTGCTCAGCACCTTTGATTTTGTACATATAGTCTGTAATTACAGTGATATCTCCTACACATGACAACAAAACCGGCTCGGGCTTTCTTCAGCATGCCCATATAGATATATTTCCAATGCTCAGGCAACACCGTACAACTTGGATGAACATGTCGTAGCAGGAAACAGGTACTGGCACGTATACAGTATGAACGGACCTCCATATCAAGAAAAAAAGAACGCTGCCCTTGGCTACAGGTTTTGGACCCTGTTCAGCTCTTTGAGGTTGAACTAAATATAAGATGTAACTAAATCTTCAAACATAGTCGAGGGCTTTCAAAATCCCCACACCATGCATTCAACCAGGCTGCTTTTCAATGCTAATAATGATGCAGAGACTTTTTACAGATAATCGCAGGAAATTACGCGAGGGATCACGAACACTGAAGACAAGGCCACTGTTTCATTTACAGGAACAGCATTTGTGAGATGGGTCACGAGTAAGCTGAAACTGTATTAGAGAGAAGGTGCAGTAGTACAAGACGGGATTGAAAGATAAACAGAACAAAAATAACGCTCAGGAAAGTGCGTGGCGAGACGGAAGGTCTTCTGTTTTCATTCGGTCACTGACTCTGCTGTTTGGACAGACAGGAGAAATTCATTCCATCACCTAGGTGCCAGTACAGCGAGAAACCCTCAGTGCAGGGCCAAATCGAGCTTTTACATGACATGCACTGATCCATTTTTGTAGGCAAGAATTAGTTTCAAATCTGATGCAAATCTATATGGAAGGAATGCAGCAATGCGGTAATGCTCAATGTTGAACAACATGAAGTCATACAGCTGTATTTTGGATCACTTGCAATGCTTGGATGGCAATCAGAGGGAAAGCCTGCTTTTATTTGATGCCTAAGGGATCAAATAAATGCTTGAGTGGCTCTCTGAGGTGACTAATGGCCTTGCTGCTGTACAGGAGAAACTTGCATAACTTCTGTAAGCAATATGAACAAGCATTTGTCTAATACATTTCAACAAAACGAAGCCACGTTTTCAGAACAGACCATGATTTTCGCAACCATTTGAAAACAAAACGCTACTGGTAATGCGATGACAAAGCATGTAATGTTTCTAGCACAAAAATGCATGTGCAGCACATTGTGTACTATGAAAAATCTGAAAAAATCTTTTACATTGACAGGATTTTATGGGGCTTTTTTCAGATTTTGCGTGTTTCTTTTGATACATTTTGATTGGACTTTTTGCTACAACCTGGCAACCCTGTCAAATGATTCCCTGATCTGTATGCATTATTTGGGGTGCATTTTGATTGGAATCTTTGCTGCAACCTGGCAACCCTAAGTAATGATATTAGCTTCTTTGTATGCTGGTGACAGGGAATAGACCTTCAGGGGCTATAAGTCAAGTACAAAAGGCATGGGATATGTTCTGCTTTTGAAAACGAGATGTAAGACTGTATATTTTGGGAACTGTCTTGTATAAAGTTAGTCTAGAAATTACTATTCATTTATTGTAATAGACTTTTGACTTTTTGCAGAGTGTGTGCCGGGGTTATGAACCGAATCTGGTGGCTGTTTCGACACTTCTGATCCGGTTATGGTGATTTGTTGAGTTTTTAGTCAAACATGTACATGGTTTCCTGGCACGTGCTTTGATATTTTCGTGTCTGTGGGTGATGTAAGGCAGCGTCCATGTGTGTTCAGTCAAACTGTAGGAGGTTGTGGTGAGTTTCTGGCAAACAACCTGTTACATAACCAAAAGTGTGTGTGTGTGTGTGTGTGTGTGTGTGTGTGTGTGTGTGTGTGTGTGTGTGTGTGTGTGTGTGTTATGAGCTCTAACCACTGAAAACTGTGGTGTCTACACAGACCTAGCATAAATGCCATGTATCCTTTAGCATGTGATGCAATTGGGATGTAATTTGTGTTCCATTTAAAGTTTGCTGTACATTGTTTGGAAAATATTCCTCTATTTTCCTTGGTCTTGCGTCCATTTTTTTCCTCCAGCGAAAACGCATTAGGAGTTTAACCTTGTGGACAACGTGGACTGAAATCCGTGGACTGAAGAAGTGGTAGCCCAGTGGTTCAAATAAGAGGTCGGACGATTTATTGGTTTTGCAGATTAATCAGCACCGATAGTCGATTGCTGGAACCATCAGCAAAATTAAATACCGATAGTTTTTCCGGGTTGCGTTTTACGAGTACGAGAGCGGCCTTTAGAGGTAAATCACTGACACCGTGTGCTGGGTGTCGTTTTTTTTAATTCATTTTGTATGTAAATATTTGTATTTATTTGGAGCGCTTTTCATTTCAGTTTGAATGAATGTCTTTTATTTACCTCATTATTAATTAAAATAGTAAATATATTCATAATTATTTCATTAGCACATTTCATGACTCAGTACTGTTTTTTTTAGTAATAAAGTTCAGTGCTATTTTATATGGAGTTATTTTTCAATTTTTTTAGGATATCCAGATCCATGTACTGTATTGTATATCCTGTATTCCGTACGCGTTTGTGGTTACTTTCATCACCGTGTGCTGTTGTAGATCGTACGAACGAGGCTTTACAGCTCCAACAGCTAAAAAAGGCACCACAATCGATCGTGATTGTTGCCAGAATGAACCCAACAGCTGGCAAGCCAGAAGCTCTCTGAATGTTGGCCGTGTCACAAGGTTTCTCAAAACATCCAGCTAGAAATCTCGGGTGATGGTTCACAGCTGTCCAGCTAACCTCACACACAAACCCCCACACACATTAGATAGATAGGACCAAAAGTGTTGGGACACACGACTTTTCCGCCCAGATGTTCTTCTTTCTCAAACTTTTCCCACAAAATTGCAGGCGCATAATTTGTTTGGAGGGAGAATGAAACTTTCCCTTTGTGTAAACTTGGAGAGCCAAGACTGTTCCAACATGACAATGCAATCTGTGTACAAATCCAGCTCCATGAAGATAAGCTTTACATGGGTTGGAAGATCTCCTTCTATTAAGCCCTTTGGGATGAATGTGAACGCTGATTGCACCCCAGGCCTCCTCACTTTCTCACCTACATCACTACCTTTACAGAAGAGTGGAGGTTATTATAGCAGCAAATGGAGAATGTCAAAACAATGTGCACATACCATACTTATGGTCAGGTGTCCACAAACCTTTGTCCATCTAGTGTATGTATAAGTTTCGAGACTAGTTTTGTAACACGCCAGCAGATGGCAGCACAAGGCTGCACGCAAAGTCACAGGGAGCACCAAGTCATGTGCCAAAACACATTGCCCTCTGTGCACATCGGGAGCAGTGCAACTGGTGCTGTTCTGACCACGTGCGCTAACGCGTCTGATATTCTGACCCCCCTCACACATGAGCTTCTCACCGGAAACAACACGATCTCGCTTCTGCACCCACCCTATTCGACAGATTTGTTCCTGCTGATGTCATCTCCTCCCCGAAGATAAAGATCTAATCTGGGTTTTCACACCAATGAGGAGATCCGGAATAGCGCGAATAGCAGAAGGTGCATGATGCTTCGCTTTGAAAAGAAGACTTCCAGGACACGCTCCAGAAGACCACTGGAGGTGCTGTATTGCTGTGCAAGGAGAATATTCTGAAGGTGATCGTGTGATTTTTATTTGTTCTTGTAGAGAATCATAACCACCACTTTTCCATTTCCCTGTCAGCTGACCGTTCGGAGGGTTAAGGCACCGAGCCAACGTAACTGTAGAACTTTCCCATTAGGCCCTGCAATTTCATGGAATTTCCTTTTCAAAACAGTGAAAACATAGTGGACAAATCTCTTCCTAAGTTCAGCCAGGAGAGAGCGAGTGAGAGAGAGAGAGAGAGAGAGAGAGAGAGAGAGAGAGAATGTTAATCACATTATTGGGACAAAGGTACTTCGATCTTCCCTTCACTTCCACTCATCCTTTTGTGCTCTCGTGGTCTCCTGGCTTTTGCCATTTTCTGATGTGTTTTTACCGGACCCCCGAGGTAATCGAACCCTCAGGAATGATGAAGGTGTGAAGGTTCTGCAAGAAAACGACCGGCTTCGATGCGAGAACTCGGAGTCCAAAGCTCACGTCGTGCAAATCAGATTAGCTTCGGATAGAACCGAGTCGAGCAAAACACCCACTCGGATAAATGCAAAGAAGAGGAAGCGTGTTTTTTTGTTGTTGTTTTTTTCATCCATGGGCCTGATTTTTTTTTTTTTATTTTATTGGCTTCTTTTCATCCCTCACTCCCTCCCTCTAGTCATTCCTTTGCTCCAAATCTCAGCAAACTGAATTGTTTTAGTTCGGAATTGAGCCTGGCTCAGATAGATGAAACCTCACCTTCCTCCACATTAGCAGCATGTACTGAGCCAATTGTGGATTAAAGGGAATAACAGATTGTGTGTGTGTGTGTGTGTGTGTGTGTGTGTGTGTGTGTGTGTGTGTGTGTCTGTGTGTGTGTGTTTGGTCTTTTTCACCCCACCATTTTTTATTCTTGGCTATTTTGAATGAACGTTATAAAAGTTCCCACTGTATCTGTGCAGTTCAGATGGTTATTCTGATTGGCTTATTATAATGTCAAGTTGGTCACAAACCATGTGGAACATCTCAGCAAGATGTCTTTGGCACACTGACTTATGAAGGTCGGTGCTCCCTGTGACTGTGCGTGTAGCTTTGTGCTGTCAACTGTGAGATTATATATATATTTTTAACATTTAGTCTCCATTTTATCTTATGATAACCTTCGCTCTTCTGGTAAGATGTTCCACTAGATTTTGTGGAGATTCGTTCATCCAGTTTAAAGTCAGGTACTGATGTAGGTAAGAAGGTGAGAAGGTCTTGGGTGCAGTCAGCGCTCACATTCATCTCAATAGGGTTTAGAGCTCTATAGCAGGAGATCTTTACATCTTCCAACCTCTTGTAAAGCATATCTTCATATAAGGGCATGGAACAGGTTTTGGATCTCCTGGTTCAAGCAAAGGGACAATTTCAGACTACACCTGAAGACGTTACAGTTGTGTGTCTCCAGTCAGGTGTTCCAATATTTTTGCTGGATTAGCTTCTCCTCGTTGCTAGGTTTAAGGCGCTACATCTGGAAAATCTGTGTGGAGAATTTGATATGAAAGATTTGTAAAATGATTTCCAACAACCGGAGAACAGCAGCTGGACCTGAGATACGATCTCACCAAGCAGGTGTGGTCCATCTCAGAACCGTAATTCACTCCTGATCTCGCATTCCTCTTCTTTACGACCCTGTGGTTTCTGCTTGTTTCTGGTATCTTTATGTTCATGGTGTTATTGAAGCCCTGGTCATTCGGAGGTGATGTAAACATCGCTGAGGATTAGATGTATCAAAGGAAAGATTGGACACCGTGTTACTTCTTTCTTCAGTTAGATTCAAGGTCGAGTGTACGCACGTTTCAGATCCTGAGGGGCAAGACTCGGTTTTCAGTGTGTGTGTGTGTGTGTGTAGGAGTGAGATTCTGTGGGCTTTTGTGAAGGCGAGGCTGAGAGAAGACAAACATAGATCTGTCTTTTCTGCGTATTTATTCCTTTGTTGCTTTTCTACTTCTTGTATGAACAGCCAGATGACCTTGAATTTCAAGGTTAAAAATGAGCCCCGTTCACGAATTGAATACGAATAGAATTGTTGAGCGTGTTTGAGACGGATCACTTCATTAAGAACTTCATACTGACTGGTACAGTTACGACGGCTCGACTTTTCCGATCTCACGACGACAATGGCGATACGACAAAATTGTACAAAAACTTCACGTCTCGATTTTGCGTGTTTTTCGTGTTTTTTCAAAGCCTAATTTTAATTCTTTTATTATTACTATTATATTCAGTTTATTTCAGAAATTCTGAGATTCTTCAGACCATGCTTCATTTCTTCAGCCTTGTTGGTGAAACTGTGCCAAAACTTGAAGGCACACAATCGTAACAGACGTCTTTGGATGCTGCAGCATTAAAATCCACAAATGCACAAAGCCAGCTTTATGAAGAAATGGTTTGGAATGGAACATCTTGAGTGGCCTTCTACAGAGCTCTGACCTCAACTCGCTGAATGAATGTGACACAGAATCTCCACAAGCACACCCCAAATTCTAGTGGAACATCTTTCCATTAGACTGGAGCTTATTATTAATAAAGACTATTTTGGGATTCGATGTCCGAACACTGAGGTGTCCAAACACTTATGACAGTATAGTGTAGTTTTTATCCTGAATAAACATGAAGGAGAGGAATGTTCCATTTTTCAGCCTGGTGTTGCCTTTTCATTGGAGAAAATGTCACTCTGACACGAGAAGACCATCAGACGGATGATGAACATTAATGGCGATAAAACAGAGCCCGTGATCCTGCCGGCTGATCGAATGAAGGATTATAATGAAAGTCACAGCAGTATAAAGTCTCACTTTATATTCAGATATGCCACAATTTCATGATTGTATTTTCCGTTAAATAAATGGATGATGCAGTAATGGGATTAAATCTGCCAATATGGTTTTGTGCGCTGGATGTGCTGATGTTCAGAAAAAGGTCAGTGGAAGTTGGTATTACTGGTTCTTTATATTTATCTGGCCCGGACCTCGAACACACTCGTTTCCTCTCTCGTTTCCTCGTGTTTTTTTGGCAGCCGGGTTTTATGGTCAGAAACAGGATTACAGATTGGAATCGTTGCGCTGTGATTGAGGTGACAGCTGATGGAGCGTAGCAGGAGATAACGAGGGAAGAGCCATTTATTAAAATGTAAATCTGTCTGTCTATCTATCTATCTATCTATCTATCTATCTATCTATCTATCTATCTATCTATCTATCTATCTATCTATCTATCTATCTATCTATCTATCTATCTATCAGTCTTTCTTGCTTTCTTTCTTTCTTTCTTTCTTTCTTTCTTTCTTTCTTTCTTTCTTTCTTTCTTTCTTTCTTTCTTTCCATCTGTTTGTCCATCTGTCTTTCTGTATGTGTTTAGGTATGTATGTATGCATCTATCTGTCCATCCATCCATTCATCTCTTTCTCTATCTGTCTATCTGTTAATGTATGTGAATGGTTTTCAGTGGAACAGTGGACTGTATTTCACTTCCTAACCTTATGAACATGATCAGTATGAGAGAATGAATGAATAATTCACAGATGATCTATAAATACATCACTGTTCTTCTGTGTGTGTGTGTGTGTGTGTGTGTGTGTGTGTGTGTGTGTGTGTGTGTGATTTCGCCAAACGCCTCAGAGACTCTCATGCATCAGTGGAATTGTACCGATCCTGCAGGATGTCATCGAGGTATAACTGGATTTTATAGGAAATAAAAATAAAACGCTGTTTGATTCACATCCTGTTTTAAAAGCCGTGTAGATACAGATGAAGCTGAAGGTCCAGCGCCACATTAATCCAGTGTAGCTGTTAATGAGATCAAAATACTTTGTCCTGGGAAGAAAGAGACGACACGACGATGATACTGAAATATCAAAAGCTTCCCGATGTTCCTGTGTGGATCAGTGCTGATGAAATCATGTGGAAATGCAGCAACAATGTTCATGTTCTTCTACTTTTAATTCTCGAAACATTCTGAGCCTTCTATCCGTTTGTCCATCTGTCTGTCTGTCTGTTCATCTATGTATCTATTTGTCTGTCTGTCTGTCTGTCTGTCTGTCTGTCTGTCTGTCTGTTCATCTATATATCAATTTATCTGACTGTCTCTGTCTATCTGTCTATATATCTGTCTTTGTCTGTCTATATATCTGTCTATTTGTCTGTCTGTCTGTCTGTTCATCTATATATCAATTTATCTGACTGTCTCTGTCTGTCTGTCTATATATCTGTCTTTGTCTGTCTATATATCTGTCTATTTGTCTGTCTGTCTGTCTGTCTTTGTCTGTCTGTCTGTCTATATATCTTTCTATTTGTCTGTCTGTCTATATATCTGTCTATTTGTCTGTATATTTGTCTGTCTGTCTGTCTGTTCATCTATATATCTATTTACCTGTCTATATGTCTGTCTGTCTGTCTGTTCATCTATACATCTATTTACCTGTCTGTCTGTCTGTCTATATATCTGTCTATTTGTCAGTCTGTCTGTCTGTCTGTCTGTGTGTCTATATATCTGTCTATTTGTCTGTCTGTCTGTCTGTCCTTCAGTTTATGTATTGTGTAATCTAATGCATCGTGTGCAGCAGGATTTCTGCTGTTTGTGGTTTTTTTGCTGAGCTCGGTGTTGCGTGCTGCGTTTCGGTGTAACAGTTTTTTAAACATGAATTAACACATGGAACGATTGCCGATGTGCAACACTCTGGGTAAAGACGCATGATGAGACGTCTGATGAGACGGAGTTGAAGGAAAAGAAAGGAAAGTCTGTTTTGAGCTGTAGAGGGAAAAGCAGTTGTGCCAGATGGACTGTAGATGGATAATTCATGGTGAAAGAGACCGTGCAATCAAATATATCAAATATATCAGTGTCATCAGGCTCAAAACGATTAGTATTTTGCAGAGACTTGTTCCACCTGTTGTGCCGTGTTGTGAATTACGGCACAAGCGAGTGTGCGCCTGGATCTCCACCAAACCCCGGGGCTGATGTTCTTTATACAGCAACAAAATTGGCACAAATTCGAGCTTTACCGTTTTTTAATGGAACACTCGTGTGTCTCCTAGGAAACATCTGCAAACCTGGAGAAGCTGGCGAGCTCGAGTGAGTGTGAGGGGGTGTGTGTTTGTGTTTGTTTATGTGAGTGTGAATAGTGATTCTTTTATGCATAGATAAATATTATATACACGATCAAAAGTATTGGGACACATTAAAAAAAATTAATAAATAAATTAAAAAGGCTGAGGCATGCTTGAACTAGGAGACCCAAAACCCTGTTCCAGCATGACAATCCTCCTAAAGCCAGCTCCATGAAGAAATGCTTTATATGAGTTGGAAGATGTCCTGCTATTGAGCTCTAAACCCTATTAGGACGAATGTGAATGTTGACTGCACCCCAGACCTGCTCAAAAAGCGCGCAATGTTACGTTCGAGTGTCCACAAACTTTTGGCCGTACATTTTATCAGTGCTTCTGTCATTGCGTTTTCAGCACGTTATTCTTTCTCTCAGAGTGTACGCCGTTCCAGACGAGTTATGAGTTATGACACGCGACATTCTTGCGGTAGCGAAATGCCAGACGATGAAAGGACGAGTCGATTTGCGGAGGGATTTGCGATTATTGTTCGTTGGATCGCCAACACCACGTTGTGTACGTAAAGATTTCCTAAATCTCCGTGTAGGATTTCTGCCATGTTTCATAACCAGTGCAAAGAAGGTGGTTCTGACTGTGAATCCATGGACATCATTCAGAGTGTTTTCTCACACACACACACACACACACACACACACACACACACAACGGTCTCAGACACGGGCTTATGTAATTCTTCGGCTGCTGTAAAAACTCAGTTCTTACATGCTTTCTCTCCCTCTCTCTTTCTCTCTTTCCTTCACATTGATTCAAGACATAACATGGGTGGGAACGGAATTCGATGAAGCCTTTAATCGTGCCCCAAGTTTGCATTGCTGCTGCGCCGCATCACTTATGCAGACTTGCCAGGACAGGCGCAGGTAGCCGTAAAGCCTCAGCACCGACATTTATGATAAAAAAAGAACTACGAGTGTATAGAAGGCGGAGTTAATCGGAGCGCCACGCTGGCAGCCAAAAGACCTGCCTTTCATCATCAGCGAGATTTATCCTATGTTTTATTATTAATATTATTATTGTTTTTAACGCTGACAAAATCGCTTCACTGTGAAAGAATGCAGTAGTGGAACTCCACGGTGTGTTACATAAGACTTCTCCTTTATCGAGTCGGACAGGGAATTTGTAGTGCAGGGAGGAAAGTAACGCTCGGGTCGGGGTGGGTTTAGAGGGAGGGAAAGTGGAAACAACAGAGAGAGGGAGCAAAAGGGAAAGAGACTGTGAGACAGACTGGGAGAGACAGACAGACAGAGAGACTGAGAGAGACAGACAGACTAAAACAGGCATATAGACAGACTGAGAGAGAGAGAGAGAGAGAGAGAGAGAGAGACAGACAGACAGACAGACAGAGACTGTGAGAGACAGACAGGTTTAAACAGGCATATAAACAGAGAGAGAAAGACTGAGAGACAGACAGCCTGAGAGAGACAGACAAATTAAAACAGGCATATAGACAGAGAGAGAGAGAGAGAGACTGAGAGACAGACAGCCGGAGAGAGACAGACAGTCTGAGAGAGACAGACAAATGGAAACAGGCATATAGACAGACTGAGAGAGAGAGAGACTGAGAGACAGACAGCCGGAGAGAGACAGACAGACAGACAGAGAGACAGACAGACAGACAGCCTGGAAGAGACAGACAGAGAGACAGACAGAGAGAGACAGAGACAGAGAGAGACAGACAGCCTGAGAGAGACAGACAGTCTGAAAGAAACAGACAGAGAGAGTGAGAAAGACATACAGACTGAAACAGGCATAAAGAGAGAGAGAGAGAGAGACAGACAGACAGACAGCCTGGAAGAGACAGACAGAGAGACAGACAGTCTAAGAGAGAAAGACAGACAGACTGAAACAGGCATATAAACAGACTGACAGAGAGAATGAGAGAGACAGACATACAGTACAGACCAAAAGTTTGGACACACCTGCTCATTCAAAGAGTTTTCTTTATTTTCATGACTATGTAAATTGTAGATTCACACTGAAGGCATCAAAACTATGAATGAACACATGTGGAATTATATACATAACAAAAAAATGTGAAACAACTGAAAATATGTCATATTGTAGGTTGTTCAAAGTAGCACCCTTTTGCTTAGATTACTGCTTTGCACACTCTTGGCATTCTCTTGATGCCTACTTTGAAGAACCTACAATATGACATATTTTCAGTTCACTTTTTTGTTATGTATATAATTCCATATATAATTCCACATGTGTTAATTCATAGTTTTGATGCCTTCAGTGTGAATCTACAATTTTCATAGTCATGAAAATAAAGAAAACTCTTTGAATGAGAAGGTGTGTCCAAACTTTTGGTCTGTACTGTATATAATAAGAGAGAGAGATAGACAGACTGAGTAAGAAAGACTGAGAAAGATAGACAGACAGACTTGCAACAGACAATGAGACTGAATGAGACAGGTTGACTAAGAGACTGAGAAAGACAGAGAGACAGATGAGAAGGACAGAAAGACTGAAAGGAAAACAGAGTGGCTGTGACAGACAGAAACAGAGAAATACAAACAGACAGACTGAGAGAGACAAAAACAGACTTAGAAAGACAGACAGACAGACAGACAGACAGACAGACTGAGTCGAGACCTGAAACCAGTTCGTCTGTTACCCTTTGACCCCTCTGTTGTCAGCCAGGCATTTCTGCCCGCATTACGCTGTATGACTTGTTGTATGACTCTTTTCATCCAGTGCATGAAAAGAGATGTTCTGGAAGATAATGAAATGCTCCGAGCGGCAGTTCTGGAATCTACAAAGTCTCAGAGATCAGATCTTTTCCCATTCTGATGTTACTCCTGTATCTGCTTCTCTGCTGCCACGTGATTGGCTGATTGGCTCATACAGGACAGCACCTTCTCCTTCAGCCTGAACTTGTGTTTCTGGTTTTCCAGCATCCAGACGTGTTGAATGGAAGTCAATGGAAAGTGACGTGTGTCGCATGTACACGTGATGGCTGGGAATAGGAAACACGTGGTGGCTGGAGGATTACCTCTTTTAAACCATTGGCACAGAAGCAGAAGTCAAGTGTAAATCAAGTGTAAGTCAAGTGTAGGTCAAGTGAAGGTCAAGTGTGGTTCCTCTGAGAAACGATGACGAGCTAGCCATGTCTGTTTGGCGTTTTTTTTTTCTCTCTTAAGTCACAATAAGATCCTGAGAGAATTGCAGATTAAATCTTCCTTTATTCTTCTCACAGCGTTCACGTGTTCCTCGCTAACCCGACCGCGTGCGGTTTTACCTCCTCAGGCTGAAAAGTTGACAATAGCGAGACGTGTCCCTGTTTCCAGGTTTCCATGTCAACCATCAAAATGTTTACAGACGATCCTGAGACACGTTTGTCAGGTGTTTTCAGCCGTCTTCATGAATGGCATCTGAAAACGTAGATGTTTCGAAGTATTTAACCATCTACAACAATATCTTAGCAAGAAAAGAGATCTTGAATGAAGTTAATCGTCCAGAAAAAAAGGTGTAATAAAAATATCTTTGTTTAAAAACCGCCGTCTTCTAGTATTGATTCAAATTGTCGGATCGTATGATCAAAATGGTGAGAATTTTTTTTCATGTGAATCTTTTTGAACTTCTCATTTCACATTTAGTCTCCATTCGCTCTTATAATTCCTTCCAATCTTCTGGGAAGATGCTCCACTGGATTTTGTGGAGATTTGTGGAGATACATTCAGACCGGTGAGAAAAGTCAGGTACTTATAGAGGTGAGAAGGTGAGGAGGCCTGGGGTGCGTTCACATTCCTCCCAAAAGTGTACAATATATATTACAGCTGTAGAGCAGAAGATCTTAAGACATCTTCCAACCAATGGAAAGGAGATATTCATAGAGCTGAACAGCACACTAGCATTGGTTAAAGTTCATCTAAACGTGGTCGAAACAGTACCGGTTATGGTGCCAGTGAAGCACTGACTTATGAAGGTCGGTGCTCCCTGTGACTCTGCGTGTGCAGCCTTGTGCTGTTTTTAGATACCGTGTTACAAAACCTTTTTAACCACCTTGGAGAACCGTTCGGAGAAGAACCACACGTAGTTGAAAAAGTCAGGTGTCGTTGCGTTTGGAGGATGTTTATATTTTGTGATGATTTTGAAGAGGCTCCTGTTCCTGCAGGTGAGCATTTATAAGAAGGGATGAAGAGGAGGATGAAGAGGAGAAGAAAAGAGGAGGAGGAGGGGGAGAGAAACAGAATACACACTCAGTACAATCATGACTCGACTCCAAGAGTAAACTCGAAACAGTTTATTGGAATGTTTTGCATGATGGCAGATGATTGCTTTTCTTTCAAAAGAAAAATCCGACCGTTCCGTGCCGCTATTTATAAACACGAAGACTTTCGCTTGTTTGTCGATAGAAATGAAGTTTTCCGATATTGTCTCCCGAAAAGCAGGACTAATAGTAAAAACAGTGTGCTCACAGTGACTGAAATAAATCTCTCCGCGGCCTGAAAGCCGACTACGCTGGGAACAGAGACGCTTTTGTCCTGCGTGCTGTTTTTCCCTTCTCGCGTCTTCAATCTAGAACCGATTGTGAGCTGTAGCCCGAAGGCCAGAAAGGCCCGAGTTACCCCTGGAATCGGATCGCGCTTCTGCGGTCTGGTTATTCGTGAGAGAAGCCGAACCCGTCCCTCTCGCGGTCTGAGATGGAGGTCCGGGAGAAGGTGTCAGATGCTGCAGTCTCTGCGCTGTGAGAATCAGTGTGCGCATATTTGCTCGAGTGTGTGGGAGATTCAGTGTAGCCTTTAAAGCCGTTTGAAGCCGCTCCTAATCGTACATGTGTTGGGCATGTGTGTGTGTGTGTGTGTGTGTGTGTGTGTGTGTGTGGTGTTAGTGCAGGGTGTCAGTTAGCGTCAGATGACAGTCGTAAGACTGAGAGACGCGGTCTCCACTAGACAAAGACTTCCTTCTCTTCAGCCAGCTGTTCACAAGGGCACGGCCTTTCTGCTTAACACCGATCACTCCGAGCCAACGGGAGCCGAATGCTCACCCACACACACACACACACACACACACACACACACACATTTTCACAGAGGCAGAAATGGATACATGTGTTCAGTAGCGAGAAGAAATCCCTGGGTACAATCTGCTCTATTCAAAGACGAATCAACATCTGACTCTTCTTCTTCTGAGCACACTGAGTCTTCTGAAGGACTGAGAAAGTCCCGATTTGTCCCGACAATCACGGAAACGTGTGAGTGTGAGCGAGCTGCACCGTCACTTATGACCACGGTGTCCAAAAATAGACTAAAATAGACCTCAGGTTTGGAAATTTTGTGGACACCTGATAAAATTGGTATGTGCTTCATTTCAGATTTTGTGGAGATTCATTGAAACAGATACTGATGTAAGTAAGGTCAGGAGGGTCTGGGGTGCAGTCACGTTCATCCCAAAGGTGTTCAATAGTGTTTATAGTTCTAAAGAAGGAGATTACAGAGTACACCTCCAAGTCTGGCGAAGGTTTTTTTTTTGGGGTTCCATAAAAAGTCATACAATTGTGTCCCAATAGTTTTGAAAGTATAGTGTATTAATATTATTTGATATACAAATAAAATATTTGTTTTGTATGTATATATATATATATATATATATATATATATATATATATATATATATATATATATATATATAAACCCTATAAGATGTGTGTCGGTGCTGGGTCCGTTTCTTTTTTAAATGTTTTTTTCTGATTGTATTGTAATTAAAAACTAAAAAAAGTCTTCCAGATATTATTATTATTATTGTTTACTCTGTGGGAAGATCCGTGAGCAAGGAAAAAAACCCTATAAGATGTGTGTCGGTGCTAGGTCCGTTTCTTTTTTAAATGTTTTTTTCTGATTATATTGTAATTGATAACTAAAAAAAGTCTTCTAGATATTATTATTATTATTGTTTACCCTGTGGGAAGATCCGTGAGCAAGCACAGGTTACTACTGAACATATAAATGATTACATGTCGCTTGTGTAAGACCAGGATTTTAGAAGAAACTGGACATCAAGACTAATGGATGGATCGATTTCCACATCAGCTGGTTAGGGGTGTTTATTTGGCTTCATCCTGGATTTGATGGATACTCTATGATGAGACTATTTCTTGTTAGGTGTTGAGGTCTACAGTGAAAAGCCTGCAAATCTGAAACCTCTCAGTGAAACAAACCGTGGAAGGAGACCCGAGGCCACGCGGTGAAACGCTGTGAAACCTGGTGGAGTTTGATTTTGAGTTTCTGCCTTTCAGGGTTCTCCTGAGGGACTTGTGAAAAACAGGTTTTTTCCTCTTTGATCCCTCAAGCCGAGTTCCATCAACCCGCGGTCTGAATTTCAAAGCCTGAGAACTTTTAGAACATCCCAGTTCATAAGGAGAGAGGAGATCCAGCTACGATTAAGCATAGAATAAACCGAATAATAATTATAATAATTATACTAATTATAATAAATTATAATAAATAATTATAAACATGTCGACTTCTTGTTATGACCCGTGCGACGGCGATGCGGTCATGTTCCTAATTAAGAGGCATTTTTTGTGTAATCGCTGCTCGGTAAATGTTTGTTCTTGATTCCTCCCATCCTCATTTCCTTTTCTTGCTTCCTGTCTTTTTAATTACTTATTTCCTTTATTACTCAGTGTGAGAGGAACAAGTAGAGATTGCATTAAAAAGTTTTTTTTTTTAGATCAAATTGAGGATTAAATCGCTGCACGCTTCAGGGCCTCGTATGATTGGACTTTTCCTGATTGAAAAACTACATGTGCTGTACCCCGACGTCATGTAGTTTCAGGATCGAAACCGTGCAAATATTAGGGAAGGCAAAAACAGCACTGCGTCATAATTCAGTATTCAGAATATCACGAGAAAATCAGGAGTAAATGACTACAGATACAGAAGGTCAATCCTGAATAAGCCACGCCCATTTATAGCACGTCGACTAGCCGGCTAGCTCACATTGTTTAGTGCATTCCTGTTAAAGGTGCTTTAGGTTTTGCTTGTCAGCACACACACACACACACACACACACACTTTTACTTTAGTAACTATTTTTATAACACCATGTTTCCCGTGGCGAATTTGAGCAGCAAATAAATATGCAGGGTTTTGCCAAAAGTATTCAGACTTTTCCAGCCATATGTTTGTTTGGGTCCCAGCAAACTGTTACCACAAAGTGGGGGAAAGAAGTAGCTGAATTTACTACCTGACTGAATGAGCACAAATCTCCACAAAATCCAGCAGAACATCTTGCCAGAAGAGGAGAGTGGAGATTATTATAGGAGCAAATGTGGAATGAGATGTTTAGAAAGCAGAAAAAGCTTGTGCTAGGGTGTCCACAAAGTTTTGGCCAATCAGATAGATAGATAGATAGATAGATAGATAGATAGATAGATAGATAGATAGATAGACAGACAGACAGACAGACAGACAGACAGACAGACAGACAGACAGACAGACAGACAGACAGACAGACAGACAGACAGTGCAGGGGAAAATACCAAGAAAGAAAGAAGGAAGGAAGAAAAAGAAAGAAAGAAAAAGGACAGACAGACAGACAGACAGACAGCACAGGGAGAAAATACCAAGAAAGAAAGAAGGAAGAAAGAAAAATAATTAAAGAAAAAAGATAGATAGATAGATAGATAGATAGATAGATAGATAGATAGATAGATAGATAGATAGATAGATAGATAGATAGATAGATAGATAGATAGACAGACAGATAGTGCAGGGGAAAATACTAAGGAAGAAGGAAGGAAGAAAAAGTATGAAAGAAAAAAGATGGACGTATGAATGGATGGATAGATAGTTTTTTTATTAAGAAAATTATTATATAAAATAAAAAAGCCCTGTGTTTCTCAGTAGTCCTGCGTCTTGTTTTTTTGAGGGTTTTTTGGGATCCATGTGAGGGATTTCTACGGATTTTCTCTCCACCATAACTTAAAGCGTTACAAAGGCAAGTTGTCAGAACCAGTTAGGGATTTGAATGTCAAGGCAACACTCCTACCACTTTCCCAAGTCCTCGCCTCATCCGTACGGGTCTGCGTGAAATCCAGGAGCCCCCGCGGAGGGGAAATGTCAAGCGTATTGCAGCCCAGAAGATGTGAGATGCGTGTTGTAAGCGAGTCGGCTGAACTTCCAAATGGGCGGAATGAGGAAAAAAACAGGGTGAAGGATAAATAGTGTAGTTTTTAAACTCGGGAAGATGGATTTAGACTGTAATTAATCTGAATAATCCAGGGTTAGGACCTAAAGAGTTCTTTTATTTTAGGGTCCTTTACGAACGATGATGGAACTAAAATGAATGGATATACAGATGTTCAGGTTCTCATTTGAATCTAATTCTTCTCAAGGTTTTTTCATCTTCTCATGTAGTCTCGGGGATTTTTTTTCCTCACCACCGTCACTTCATTATTCATTACAGCCTTCTGGTATGCTTCATGGAGAAAAACAGCAGGTTCAGATGAAGGTGAAGGTCATACCCGAACCAAATTTCCTCGATTCGACAAACAAAACAGGTTCTTATTCTAGATGTTACTGTAGATACCCAAAACTATTATCATCCACAAAGCCAGTCTTTGGGATGGGTCTGGGTTTTAGTCTTACAAAACCTGGTACACTTTATTTCAGGGTTAATCATCTAGCACGGAGGAACGGCAAGAGGAGAACGCTGTTTATTTTACGTTTATGACGTTCATAGTGGTTGAATTAGTGGAAGCTCTCCTGCTATAGAGCTCTAAACCCTATTGGGATGAATGTGAACCTTAGCACCTCAGGTCTTCTCACTTTCTTACATTCATCAGAACCTGACTTTAATACCTTGTTGCTGAATCTCCACAAAATCCAGAGGAACATCTTCCCAGAAACGCTGAGGTTATTATAACAGTTTGTATGAAATGGTACTAAAATCACAGATGGAATGTTTAGTAGAAATGAAGAGTGTTGTCGTCCTGGAACAGGCTTTATCTTGAGGAACGAAACACTTCCCAGGAACCCTGCGTCTACCCAGTGGTATTGAAGTTGCTACAAGAAAGATATCGATAAAGATAAAGATACAGATGCGAACAAAACAAAACAAAAAACAAAACCAGCAACACCCATATATAGTGAAGATATGAAATTGTGTAGGCGCTGATTTGCAGAAACCTCTTGAGAAATTCTTGGAGACAAAATTAGAATAGAGAAAGAGATGGAGAGAAAGAGAAAAAAGAATGGAGGTGAGGGTAGCAGCCAAGGTCAGCAGGTTACATAATGGCCTCATCAACACATGTGCAATTGGCTGTGCCAGGGCAACATGGACAGGACACACTCTCTGGGGACGGGGGAAGTCCAAATCACAGCCAATGAAGATGAGAGGAAGGATCATGCCAGCTTACTCGGCCCCCTCCACCCTCCCTTTCCTTTTGGATTGAGACACGTCCTGTTTTGTTGCTGTGGAATGTCCTGAAGAGACGTTGTTCCGCTCTGTCCAGGGTCGATCCGAACGAGCATGCGGTACGCCGTGTATTCAGGCCACTCCACGTTTATTGCAGCGGGTGTTTGTTTACTCGGAAAGTCCTTATAACCCACTTTGTGGCATCAGGCAGATTATCAAGAGCGGCGAACAATTATCTCAGAGTGAAGGGCTTTACTCCAGGGATCCACTATCTTGGAATTCCAACATTTTCCCCACTTTGTACTCTGTAGCTCTGTAAGCAGGCCACTCAAGATCTTCCCATCAAGCCCATATCTTCATAGAGCTCCCTTTTCTCATGCTGGAACAAATTAGGAGCTCCAAATTCAAATTTCATGTTTCTTCATCCTTCGCAACTACGTGGCTTCAAATTTGTTTGAACCTCATATGGGTGGAGAAATTCAGGTGTCCCAATACTTTTGCTCTTAGCGTGTAACACTTTAGCAAAACCACGTCTCAGCTGAGACACTCATGGAGCTCCAGAAAGCAAACCAGGAACCCTGAAGCTGTGAAGCAGTAAAGCCCTCGTGCTTCCATGTGATCTGATCTCCGCTGGCTAAATTTCCACAGCCCTACTGTGACGTCTTTACTGGTCAAATTGGATAAGACATGTCTCTTTTTATCTGCTAAGATGTTTACCATCTGCTACGTCGAAGCTTTTCGAAACGCCTTGTTATAATCACGCTCCTGAGTGAAACCACGACGCCGAAACGCAGATTTTAATCCTTTCATCCTCGCAGTGGCGTTCCGATAAATACGCTTTTGTACTGTATTGGAACGTTTTCTAGTTTTACAGCCTCTCAAATAGGACCGAGCTGTTGGTATATCACATGAAACGATATGATATAAATAGAATTCCAGTCATCAGGCTGAAGTTCTCATAACGATCTTCATGTACATCGGGGGGAAACATTTTCAAGCCGCAATAAACTGGGTCTTAACTATTTTTTTTTTTTTTAACAGTCCAATAAATGAACAACTGTAGTTTTATGGGATGTTGCTGCACGGGCACCGTTTCAAAAGTTTGTGGACACCTTTTTAATGAACCCAATTCCACACTGGTGCCTTATTTACTCCTAAACAGCCAACGAAACAACATTCCAAACAAAGCCACAGCACTGTTTTGCACCTCTGAGCAACACGACGGTGATTTGTTCCAGAACGATCACTTGTTTAAATGATTCAGTTCAATCGCAACGACTCACAATATTTTTTAATAATCTCAAATATCTGTATTCAATGATTTATGATTAAAATATCAAAACATCATTTATGCATTTGCAATTGCAGGTAAAAATAAATTACATGTCCCTCAATAACAGTCAGCAAAATGTCTAATTATCGTTATTGGATAAAAAAAAAAAATCTAAATATAATATTTTTGGTCAATATCACACACCCGTATTCTCGCTTGTCTGGCTGTGTCCTGCATCGTACTGGATATCAGACTGGATCCATGTAGTCGTTGACCGATGACTGTAATGAGGTGGCGTTTGAGTGATATGAAGGCTGATAGGCTGCAGATGTCATACAGAGCTATGGCACGCACTGACGTAGCGTTTTAGCACCGCTAAACGATCCGTCATGGCGCATCGACGCTCTGCATGCGGACAGATGTGCGTGAACGTGGACTGTTCTTCATCACGCAGCAGTTCGACAGCGCTAGAGGAAGTACGAGGAAGCAAG
The DNA here is from genome assembly GCF_014805685.1 of Silurus meridionalis. Lineage (NCBI taxonomy): Eukaryota > Metazoa > Chordata > Actinopteri > Siluriformes > Siluridae > Silurus > Silurus meridionalis. Next base: position 1,092,117 of record NC_060912.1, on the reverse strand, counting down.
CGCAGCATATGGAGCGCATATGGGTCGCGTTCACCAGAGCGACGCAGCCAGTATTTGCAGCTCTGGTATTGTAAACCGCTGCGAGTTGTCCGATTTCAGGCTTTTGCACGGCCCGTGGAATTTCTGGTTATGAAAATGGTTATAGTAAATTATAGTGAAGTTCTGTAGAATGGATGAGTGCACATATGGTGCCTTATTTGGTGGTTTGGACACACCCTGGTACTTTTGACTTTTTACAAGACACAGGGCGTGTACGTGGTGCTCTGTTTTGCAGTAGGCTAATCACGTTTACGTAATATATTTCCATTTAATGTAAATATTCAGTCATTGGAAAAATATTGATGCAGCTCAATGATTCAACTTTGGGAAATTTCAGATTTACATCTTTTATTTGGGGGAAAAAAGTTAATAATGCAATCTTTTTATTTATTTTGTTTGTTTATTTGCTTATTATTTAGCTGTCCGTCTGTCTCGGTTTTAGTACCCAAGGTCCCTTGCCAAATAAATTCCACAGACTTGAACATTATTCAAATCTCTGCAATAATATTTTATCCACTTATTGGCTTTTCATTCGAGTTTAGGGGGAAAAAAAGTTTTTTATATTTATAGTCCACATAGTGCTAGCATTATGTCCCTATTGTGCTAGCATTATGTCCCGTTAGTGCCAGCTTTGTGTCCCTGTAGTGCTAGGATTATGTCTCGATAGTGGACGCATTATGTCCCCTCAGTGCCAGCGATGTGTCCCCTCAATACCAGTGTTGAGTCCCCTTAGTGCCAGCATTTTTGTCCCCTCAATACCAGTGTTGTGTCCCTTAGTGCCAGCATTGTGTGTCCATAGTGCCAGCATTAGTGTTAAATCCCCTATACTGCCAGAGTTGTGCCAGCGTTGTGTCCCCGTAGTGCCAGAATTAGCCTTGTGTCCCCGTAGTGCCAGCATTGCTGTTGTGTCCAAATATTGCCAGCGTTGTCTTTCCATAGAGCCAGCATTGTGCCCCCGTAGTGCCAGCTTTGTGTCCCCTATTGCCAGTGTTGTATCCCCATGGTGCCAGCATTAGTGTTGTGTCCCCCTATTGCCAGCGCTGTGTCCCTGTAGTGCCAGAATTAGTGTTGTGTCCCCATAGTGCCGGCATTAGTGTTGTGTCCTTATAGTGCTGGCATTAGCGTTGTGTCCCCATAGTGCCGGCATTAGTGTTGTGTCCCCATAGTGCCGGCATTAGTGTTGTGTCCCCATAGTGCCGGCATTAGTGTTGTGTCCCCATAGTGCCAACATTAGTGTTGTGTCCCCATAGTGCCAGTATTAGTGTTGTGTCCCCATAGTGCCGGCATTAGTGTTGTGTCCCCATAGTGCCAGTATTAGTGTTGTGTCCCCATAGTGCCAGTATTAGTGTTGTGTCCCCATAGTGCCGGCATTAGTGTTGTGTCCCCATAGTGCCAGTATTAGTGTTGTATCCCCATAGTGCCAGCGTTGTGGTTCATGGAATTTCCTTCACACGTGTGTTTGTGCAGGTGTGTCTAGCGTTGTCTTGTTTGCATTGAATTTGTGACTAATATTTGTCATCATGACTATGAAGAAAGTTTGTACTGCTGCTGCTGGTGCTACAAAAGCGTTTTAGTATTTCTCGGGAAGATAAGGGAGCTATGAAAAGGGCACTTTCGCCTCGTGTCGGACGCCGGTATCAGTTCACGATAAGGGTGATAAATGCGCACAGTACGAGTGTTTTAATTCGAGTGATATAGTAAAGTTACGCCTGCTGTTGTTTGTGTGTGTTTGTGTTCACACACAGCTTTCACTCTTGTACAACTTGAAAATCTGGTTGTAATTAGTGTCCTGGAGGTTTTGCTAGTTGCTAAATTGAAAGCTTTACATCACTTTTCCCCTCAAAGAACCTGTTTATGTAAACCGTTTGCTTTGTAATGATTTGGCACGTTACGATACCGCCGAGATCCCTTCACATCGCAGCGTGCATTGTTTATGAGCAGTAAACACAGAACATCCGTTTTTCCTCCGTGTTACAGCACAAAAAGAGAAAAGAAATTCCTCTTATTAAAGAAAGACTCGCAAATCAAAGCAGCCTGTTTACTTATTCTAACTACTGAAAATACTGAAATACATGAAATAACGTACGGTGTTTCATAACAAATACACTATATGACCAAAAGTTTATGGACACCCCATTCCATATTTAGTCCCCATTTCCCTTTTATAATATCCTTCACTTTTCTGGGAAGACGTTTGAGATATTGGCGTGTGCTTGTGGAGATTAGCGTGAAGCTTTGTGCACAGGAGCATTGTCATTTACAGAAGAACCACATTAATATCTGGAAAAATCCGGTGTCCCAATCCTTTTGTTTATATAAAGTATCATGTGGTAAATATGGCAGTGTTTTTTATACCATGTGGTATTAACCTCCTAATGAAATCCTGTGGTAGTCGCTGTGTGTGTGTAGCATGTCTGCCATCTCCTTTTCACCATCACTTTCACTCTCTTCAGTCTGGCTTCATCACCCTTTCTCTGTTTTTGCGCTTCTCCTTTCTATTCATCCGTGTCCGTTCCTCGGTGCTGAGTCATGCTTTTGTTGTAATTTAGCGCTGCAGCGATGCCTTGTGACGCCGTGCGATGCCGGGCCTTGCGTGTTAGTATTGCCACTTTGCAAATCAGTGTGTGTGTGTGTGTGTGTGTGTGTGTGTCAGTCCTTCCAGAATTCTGCTTCGGAGGAAGATGTCCTACATTACGCAATTATGTCAAGCTTTAAAATTAGCTCCAGCGATTTTTTTTCTTTTTTTTTTTTTTTTTACCCTTTTTGTTCTTTTTCAAACACCCGAACATGTGTCTCCAATCACAATATTATTATTCTCGTGCACATTCTCAGGTTACAGTCGCTCCCTCTTTCGGCTCCAACGCAAATTTGAAATTGCACAGAGCTGTAAGTTAAAGAGGTCATGCCAAATTACATGTTCGGGCTCCGACTTGGCGGTTTTACTCCGTGTTCCAGGCAAATCTTCTAGTTTATGTATAAAAAAAACAAAACAAAAAAAAAAACCTTACTTCCAAACTGGATTGTGAAAAACAAGACATGGGGCATGACTTGACGTTTTTTTTTCATGTCTCTGGAATGGGGTGGAGGTTATAATCAAGTCTCGCTAAACCTATAATTGTTATGATTGATCCTATGAAATTGTTACAGAATCCGTTTGCAAAAAGATCGGAATGCTGTGGAACAATAAGCTCCTGAGCGTTCTATAGCAGGCCACTCAAGATCTTTCACTCCAACCTGTGTGAAGCATATCTTCATGGACCTGGCTTTTTTTTAATGTAAATTTTATGTAAACATGTTCTGTACAATTGTGTGACCTCCAGGTTTGTGCTAGAATTTGGGGAAGATCTACAAAAGAAGTTGGCTTTTTAGCAAAGAATTCGCTACATGTAGTCCCCAAAGTTGCGACGGTGCGAATTTCTTAAGATCTCGCGATGAAGATAGCGGTAGGACAAAATATTTTCCGATTAGCATATGCTCCGCCTTCCACTAATACCATAATAATATATACATTGCATTAGTGTAAATTGCTCTGTTTTGCCAAATCATGTACTGTATTTTATTGAATTATTAAGTCTACATCGTTATTTAAGACTCCTGCGTAGGCCATGTCTCCACTTTTCAAGTTACGATGAACGCCATAATTCTGCGTAATCAGGATTTCATATTTGGGCACTTCTTCTTCTTCTTTCGGCTGCTCCCATTAGGGGGCGCCACAGCAGATCAGCTGTCTCCACACCCCCCTGTCCTCTACATCTGCCTCTTTCACACCAACTACATGCATGTCTTCCTTCACCACATCCATAAACCTCCTCCTTGTTCTTCCTCATTTCCTCCTTCCTGGTGGCTCCATCCTCAGCATTCTCCTACTGATATACCCCATGTCCCTCCTCTGAACATGTCCAAACCATCTCAATCGCACCTCCCTCACCTTGTCTCCAAAACGTCCTACATGCGCTGTCCCTCTAATAAACTCATTTATAATCCTGTCCATCGTCGTCACTCCCAACGAACATCTCAACATCTTCAGCTCTGCTACCTCCAGCTCCACCTTCTGTCTTTTACTCAATGCCACTGTCTCTAATCCATACAACATCTCAGGTCTCACCACAGTCCTATAAACTTTCACTCTCACAGATACTCTTCTATCACAAATCACTCCTGCTATCACTCTTCTCTACCCACTCCACCCTGCCTGCACTCTTTTCTTCACTTCTCTAACACACTCTCCATTACTCTACACTGTTGAACCCAGGATTTCATATTCAGTGTTCAGTGTTCAGTATTTAGTGTTCAGGATTCAGTGTTAAGTGTTCAGTATTCAATGTTCAGTATTCAGTGTTCAGTATTCAGTGTCCAGTATTCAGTGTTCAGTGTTCTGTGTTCGGTGTTCGTGTTCGTGTTCGGTGTTCAGTATTCAGTATTCAATGTTCAGTGTTCAGTATTCAGTATTCAGTAATGTTCAGTATTCAGTGTTCAGTATTCAGTGTTCAGGATTCAGTGTTCAGTATTCAGTATTCAGTATTCAGTGTTCTGTGTTCGTGTTCGTGTTCGTGTTCAGTATTCAGTATTCAATGTTCAGTGTTCAGTATTCAGTAATGTTCAGTATTCAGTGTTCAGTATTCAGTGTTCAGGATTCAGTGTTCAGTATTCAATGTTCAGTATTCAGTGTTCAGTATTCGATGTTCAGTGTTCAGTATTCAGTGTTCAGTATTCAGTGTTCAGTTTTCAGTATTCAGTGTTCAGTATTCAGTGTTTAGTATTTAGTATTCAGTGTTCAGTATTTAGTATTCAGTGTTCAGTTTTCAGTGTTCAGTTTTCAGTATTCAGTGTTCAGTATTTAGTGTTCAGTGTTCAGTAATTAGTATTCAGTTTTCAGTATTTAGTATTCAGTGTTCAGTATTCAGTGTTCTGTGTTCTGTGTTCGTGTTCGTGTTCGTGTTCGTGTTCAGTATTCAATGTTCAGTGTTCAGTATTCAGTATTCAGTAATGTTCAGTATTCAGTGTTCAGTATTCAGTGTTCAGGATTCAGTGTTCAGGATTCAATGTTCAGTATTCAGTGTTCAGTATTCATGTTCGGTGTTCAGTATTCAGTATTCAATGTTCAGTGTTCAGTATTCAGTAATGTTCAGTATTCAGTGTTCAGTATTCAGTGTTCAGGATTCAGTGTTCAGTATTCAATGTTCAGTATTCAGTGTTCAGTATTCGATGTTCAGTGTTCAGTATTCAGTGTTCAGTATTCAGTGTTCAGTTTTCAGTATTCAGTGTTCAGTATTCAGTGTTTAGTATTTAGTATTCAGTGTTCAGTATTTAGTATTCAGTGTTCAGTTTTCAGTGTTCAGTTTTCAGTATTCAGTGTTCAGTATTTAGTGTTCAGTGTTCAGTAATTAGTATTCAGTTTTCAGTATTTAGTATTCAGTGTTCAGTATTCAGTGTTCTGTGTTCGTGTTCGTGTTCTGTGTTCGTGTTCAGTATTCAGTATTCAATGTTCAGTGTTCAGTATTCAGTATTCAGTAATGTTCAGTATTCAGTGTTCAGTATTCAGTGTTCAGGATTCAGTGTTCAGGATTCAATGTTCAGTATTCAGTGTTCAGTATTCGATGTTCAGTGTTCAGTATTCAGTGTTCAGTATTCAGTTTTCAGTATTCAGTTTTCAGTTTTCAGTATTCAGTGTTCAGTATTCAGTGTTCAGTATTCAGTGTTCAGTATTTAGTATTCAGTGTTCAGTATTTAGTATTCAGTGTTCAGTTTTCAGTATTCAGTGTTCAGTATTTAGTATTCAGTGTTCACTATTTAGTATTCAGTGTTCAGTGTTCAGTGTTTAGTATTTAGTATTCAGCGTTCAGTATTTAGTATTCAGTGTTCAGTATTCAGTGTTCAGTATTTAGTATTCAGTGTTCAGTTTTCAGTATTCAGTGTTCAGTATTTAGTATTCAGTGTTCAGTACTCAGTATTTAGTGTTCAGTATTCATTGTTCAGTACTCAGTGTTCAGTGTTCAGTATTTAGTGTTCTGTGTTCAGTATTCAGTGTTCAGTGTTCAGTATTCAGTGTTCAGTATTCAGTATTCCTCGCGGTCAGTGCCAGTCTCTGAGGTGCTTTTGTAATTGGTTTGAACTGAGATGCCCGCTGTTTGAGTGGGGGCCCGTGGGTGTCTCGGCACCGCTTTGCCAGTCTTTCTCCTCTCCTCGCCGACAGTTTCCATGGTGATAGAGTTATATCTGGAAGGCTGAACACAATACGCGGTGGCGCGTTCACTCGTGAACTCATTAGTACTTTGAGGCCGGTAAAAGTGAAACACGAAGGAAGGAAGCGCTGGGGAACGGCGAGGCGAGGCGAGGCGAGGCGAGTCCGTAGATCGACACGAGGACGGAAAACGGCCGAGCAGGAAGTTGGCGTATGTAAAGCGAGATTCTGAATCTCAGACGTGAAGATCTGCAGACTGTAAAAACAAGAGCCTCGGGCCAGAATTTATAATCCGGAAGGTGCAGTGTGATTACAATCAACAAGAGGTGCATGAAATAAAGACACACAAAGGTTTCTAGTTTATTTCAAACCAGGGGTCTTCAAAGAGTTTCAAGTCACGGACCCATCAGGCAATAGAGACACGGGGCAGCGAAACATAAACATACAGTAGATACTGATATTAATAGCAACCAATCATATTACACTAGTTATATTAAGACAATTAGATCTATGTTGTAGTTGTACATGAGTCATTGCCTGTAGAGTTTCATATATGTTCAAATGTTTCATAAATCGTTGCAATGATTTCCTGTTATGCTGATCGTGCAGATTTTTTGCGTTCGGATGACCTCGGCGTAACTTGAAAATATCGTGAGGCTACGCAGGAGATTTAAAGACAGAACGGTAATCAGTATGGGGTGACGTATTGTTTTATTTATTATATATTACCGTGATGTTGCACACCAGAACACTGCACATACACCTCAGATCTTATACCCAGGTGTCCACAAACTGGGAATATGTGGACAAACTGGGAATATGTGGACAAATTGGGAATATGTGGACAAACTGGGAATATGTGGACAAATTGGGAATATGTGGACAAATTGGGACTATGTGGACAAACTGGGAATATGTGGACAAATTGGGAATATGTGGACAAATTGGGAATATGTGGACAAATTGGGAATATGTGGACTAACTGGGAATATGTGCAAAACTGGGAATATGTGGACAAACTGGGAATATGTGGACAAACTGTGTGTCGTCATAAAAATCCGAACTTTCACACTTGAACCCTCCGTGTTAAGTGTGACCTCATTTATCCGCTCGTTTTACACATACCGAGAGCCGGAGCGCTGCCGAGTTCAGAGTGTGTTACACCCTCAGCTGTTTCCTCGGGTACTGTCGAGTGTGTCGAGTGTGTCGAGTGTTACGGTCTGAACGCTTCAGCTGCATGAGCTCAGTGGTTCAGTTACAAATTAACGCCATGCCAAGCCTGAACATACTCTGATGCAATACACACACACACACACACACACACACACACACACACATAAATACAGAGAGCTCCATGTCATTACATGCTGCAGTGTTGTTACACAATATAATAATATTATTCTGTATTACTATTACTTTATATTAATGTCTGTCTGTCTCTCTGTCTGTCTCTCTGTCTGTCTGTCTCTCTGTCTGTCTGTCTCTCTGTCTGTCTGTCTCTCTGTCTGTCTGTCTCCTTTTTTTTTCTCCTTTTCTTTCTTCTTCCTTACCTTCCTCCTTGATTTCTCTCCCTTATTTCCTTTATGTTTATAATTATGCTGAGAATTCCCTGTATGAGCGGTTACTATGGAAACAATAATATTAGATATAAAGACAGTATTGATATAAACCTGTGAGATGAACTGAACTTCTGTGTGTGTTTATATACACTATAAAAATCTCTCTCTCTCTCTCTCTCTCTCTCTCTCTCTCTCTCTCTCTCTTTTGTTGTTGTAGATTTTTATGCCTGTGCTGATCAGTGCTGCTTCATCCTGGCAGGACAGAAGGATCTCAGCCCTGTCCGGTAAGATTTCACTTCACCTCCATCTCTCTCCCCATGTGAGTCATTACAGACTGTTTATGTTCCGCTGCATGACTGGATCATTACTGTACACTGCCAACGTACACGGGAAACATGGCCTGGGGCTTTGATCTGTTCATCTCCGATCTGTTTATTTACGATCTGTTTTTCTCGAATCTCTTGTTCGTTAGTCTGTCTATCTTAAATCTGTTCATGACGGATGAACATGTTGTTCATCTCCGATCTGTCTGTATCAGCTCTGTTTGTCTCAGATCTGTTTATCTCGGATCTGTTTATCTCAAATCTGTTCATCTCGGATCTGTTAATCTCAAATCTGTTTATCTCAAATCTGTTCGTCTAGGATCTATTAATCTCCGATCTGTCTGTATCAGCTCTGTTTATCTCGGATCTGTTAATCTCAAATCTGTTCGTCTCGGATCTGTTAATCTCGCATCTGTTTATCTCAAACCTGTTAATCTCAGATCTGTTTATCTCGGATCTATTTATCTCAAATCTGTTAATCTCAGATCTGTTTATCTCGGATCTATTTATCTCAAATCTGTTAATCTCAGATCTGTTTATCTCGGATCTATTTATCTCAAATCTGTTAATCTCAGATCTGTTAATCTCAGATCTGTTTGTCTCAGATCTGTTTATCTCAAATTTGTTCGTCTCAGATCTGTTAATTTTGGATGTGTTAATCTCAGATCTGTTTATCTTAAATCTGTTCGTCTCGGATCTGTTTATCTCAAATCTCTTTATCTTAAATCTGTTCATCTCGGATCTGTTAATCTCGGATCTGTTAATCCCAGATCTGTTGGTCTCGGATCTGTTTATATCCAGGCTGTTAATCTCGAGTTTGGTTGTGTAAATAAATTTAGAAGTATAAATAGATAAACTGTGTGTAAGACGGAAGGAAGACAGCGCAGTAGAGGCACACGGGCCTTCAGATGTCCCGTCTCAGAGACTCGACCTGAACACGTTACCGGTGAAGAAAACGTCGTGTTTTTCCTGCATTTTTCTTTCCTCTCTTCTTTTGAAATGAATGTAGCTGAACTGGATCACACATCGGCACCCAGCTGTGGCCAGACCACCAACGAAATCAACACACCAGTGCACCATCACACCAACAGAGAACACCAGAGTGTATCAGGGTTCATCCCGATTTCACTGCAGTCACTTTACATTGTGTATCTTTTGATATGAAGTTAAATTGAACAGAAACAGAATCGGGTAAATGTGTGTGTGTGTGTGTGTGTGTGTGTGTGTGTGTGTGTTCGTGTGTGTTTGTCCTCAGTGGCATGAGCAAACAGTGTAATGTGATAAGTGCAGTGAGGGCACGCGAAGCAAAGGCGCTTGATTTATTCTTCTCTCAGACCGACCCCTGTAATGAAAACACCATCTGCTGTCCCCTGTCCCCGTCCCTCTTCCCCGTCCCTCTTCCTCGTGCCCCGTCACCACCACAACGGTGCTCCATATTAAATTACTAGATTTAATCCTGCAGAGGAAGAATGAAAAGCTTGGAGATATGAGAGGACGGACGCTCACTCGTTCAATGTAGACAAAAGAAATGGACAAAAGTTTTGGGACACATGTCCTTTCCTGCTATATGAGGAGTTTTGGAGGCAAACTATTGTGTTTTTGGATGCCGATTGAAGCTCCATGAGGTTATTCTTTACATGGGATTGAGTGGACGATCTTGATGGCCCACATTTTTCTGGGAGGATGTTCCAGTTGATCAGGTACTGATGTAGGTGAGAAGGTGAGGAGGCCTGGGGTGCATTCAGCGTTCACTCAATCCGAATAGCAGGAGATTTTCCACAACCTGTGTAAAGTCTATCTTCATGGAACAGGGTTTGTGTCTTGTAGTTCAAGCAAAGGGAAAATTTCATGCAGCAGGAACAGTTTGGAGAAGAACCGCATACAGCTATATGGGAAATGGCGGTGTCCCGATACTTTAGGCCTCAAAGCGTAAAATTTGGCACCTAAACCCAAAACGTGAGTTTCTTGAAAATCAATTGGACACACAATCGAGGTCCTGAGGAGGAAAATTCCTGATTCTGATGGCATCATCGCTGTAATGGAGATCCTCTTGTTCATTTACTATACTTGGCTTAAATCCTAGTGTGTGTGTGTGTGTGTGTGTGTGTGTGTGTGTGTGTGTGTGTGTGTGTGTGCGGTTGTTTGATTTGCTGTTGGACAGGAATAACGCAGCCGAGTTACACACAGACGTATTCACTCGACACGCTTTGTTCTTTTGTTTCGCCGTCTTTTGAATCGCAAAACTGCTTCATCGCCTCCTGGCCAGCTGTGCAGCTCGTGGCTGGTGTGGTGTTCATCTGATGGAAGGCAGGTGCTCACAGGCCACCGGAGAAGACTTTCTTTTGCTTGAACGAAACAACCGCATGCCAGTCAGAAATGAGGTCATACGGTTGTCCTGCTGGTAGAGGGTTAAAAGCGGCTTTTTACTCAACACATGTACATTAGAGTGAAATTCTTCACATATCCCATCAATGTTGGGAAACCGGGGTCAGACATGATACAGCGCCCCCTGGGGCACAAAGAGTTAATGGCTTTGCTCATTGGCCCCAACAGCTTGGTAATACCGGGCCTTGAACCCCCGACCTTCTGATCAGTAATCCAAAGCATTATCCACTGATCACTTACACACACACACACACACACACACACACACACACACACACACACACACACACACACACACACACACACACACACACACACACACACACACACACACACACACACACACACACACACACTATATAGCAAAATATTTGATGTTTCCAACCATATGTGCACACACTTGTATAGAACATCTTTGGACGTTCTTTATCTGAACTAGGAGGCCCACAACTGTTCCAGCATGTGCACAAAGCCGGCTCCATGATTTACAAGGGTTGGAAAAGTGTGGAAGATCTCCTGCTCTAGATCTCTGACCTGAAATGTAGCTGAATTTGCTAACTGGCTGAACGAGTACAAATACCCACAAAATCTAGTGGAACATCTTTCCAGAAGAGGAGATAGTGGAGGTGATTATAAGGAGTGAATGTGTGCAAAAGCACCAAAATAGCTTATGCTCAGGTGTCCACAAACTTTTGTCCCCATAGATAGATAGAGCCAGGGAAAAAGAACAAGCAAGGAAAATCTCCACAAATCTCCACAAGAACACTCCAACATCTGGAAAGATCATCCCTGAAGGTGAGAGATTATTATAACTGTAAACATGGAATGGGATGCACAAAAAAAAAAATCTTATGTCCACAAACTTGTCTGTATAAATTGCATTGCAAACCAAAAAAAATGAAATATACCGTCTGTTTATAAGGCGAAGGAGAAAACCCGAGGAGAAAACTCCACGAAGAAACCGTCCCGCGTACAAGTTTTAGACGAGTAAAGGTCAGGTTCATGATGAGAACGTGTTCTTCTTGGCATTTCAAACACTCGCTCGGGATTTCACTTCCTGTTCCAGGAGAAAACTTGGTTGCAGCACCATCTATAAAACACACACGTTTCCTAACACACTTCACATCCTGGGTGTAGCAGCGTCTCGGGGGGCAGACAAACCTCCAGCAGTCTGTGTGTGTGTGTGTGTGTGTGTGTGTGTGTGTGTGTGTGTCACAGTGCCCAGAGTGTGTGCTGTGTATTTGTATCTGTACTCCAGGCCCCCTGCTGTCTGTATTAACACACAACTGTCACCTGCACTGCTGAATTAACTGTTACGCATCCCCCAGTGCGCCCTCGACTCTCTAGTGTGTGTGTGCGTGTGTGTGTGTGTGTGTGTGTGTGTGCGCTCCTATCACTGTTCCTTCAAAGAACTCGACCTGACCACAAACCCAGCTCTGATCAGATTCATCAATAATGCAGGTCGCACCTGTGTACATCAGCTGAATAATGGAAGCGACAGAGCCATTACTGAGATTTAATGGCCTGTCGTGGTTTAGTTTTATAGCCTCCTTGTGTTATCTTGAAAGTAAAGTGCTTAGTGCTGAATAATGAATTACAGTATACACACACACACACACACACATACAGACTGACCACTCCCTTCAGCATTTAAAAACCAGCGGAGCTCGAAGCATGCAGAATACCATCTCTGTTCCTGATCGGGTCGTGAAAAACACAAAAAAAACACCAGAAAAAAAATCTGGAAAAATACACGTACGTTTCTAGCGTGTGCAAAGTAAGAAAAAAACGAAGAAAAAAAATTTAATGTACAAAAAAGAAAGCCAAAGCTTACTAATAAATGAAAACGCATAAAAACAAAGTCAATGCAAATTTATGCAAATGAGCTGTAGATGATTTATTATGTTTATTCTAAACACAAATTGACGCAGTCTCTGTACTATAACTTCAGCTGCTGTAAAGTCATTCTGCGTGTTACACAGTCGTCTCGACCCGGCGTGGGACGGGCGTATGCGTTTCAGAAAAGTGCTTTCTGTTCTGCCGGAACTTGCCGCAGGATTTCATCATCTGAAATAACAAAAATCCTCAAGGTCCCTTAATGACCTCATTACAAATAAAGGTGCTGCTCGAGAGGCACATAAGAAAAAAGATTGTTTCGTTCACAGACTTCTTTACTTTTAATCTTGTTTTTTTATCAAGCAGGAGAAATATAGGAACGTATAGATGAACTCTGGAATGTACAGAGAAGATACAGGAACGTATAGAGGAACTGTGGAGTGTATAGAGGAGATATAGGAACTTGCATGGGAGATACAGTATGGAACGTACAGGAGAACTTTGTGAATGCAGGGAAACTATGGGAACTTGCTGGAAATATTAGTATGTGCACAAGCACTATCGGAACATATAGGGGAACTATGGGGATGTATAGGGGAAATAGGGGAGCCTAAAGAGGAACTTTTATACATATAGAAGAACTATGGGAACATGTAGGGGAACTAGTGAAATGCATATGAGAACTATGGGAACTTATAGGGGAACTATGGGACTGTATAGTGGAAATATGGGAATGGCGCCTCTCTGATGCGCCTGTGGCCCGTTTTTCTTTATTTGTGTTAATTAGCTGCATTAGCATTAGCTAGGATTATGCACTGTGTATAAAGGTGCTTTATTCCAGGCATGAAGTTTTCCGGCTCTCACATTGATTCAAGATCTGCCTAATTGATTATCCACTAAGACCTGCATGGTTGAACATCTTGGAGAACCACATCTTAGCGAAAGGAACATTTATTTGCACTCATGAGCCAGAAAAAATTGTGGCCACACCCAAAAACATTCTAAATATTCATGGGTTGAACATTAAATGATTGGTCAGGAAATGAGTAAGAATTAATCACATAGATAAAGTTGTGTATTTTGGTCACATTTTCCTTTTCTTTTTTTTCCCTTTTTTCCGAACTCTATGGGAGTTTATGGGAGTCTATAAAAAGACAGAGTCCCATGTAAACACAGACAAGCCGTCTGGATCAGCTTTCCTCAGCCACGCAATCCTTTAATGCTAATGCTATGGTTTTAACAATTATTTTATATTACATTCTACGTATATCACCAACAAATAAAAAACGATTGCATGTTTAATCTCCAGTGAGTGACAGTCGGTTCGACCCCTGGCGTCTGAATGAATTATGCATCATCTTGTTTTGTTGTTGTCCCTGTTTAAGAATTAAATTAGCTCCTGATTCTTGTTAGCGTTCTCGGCCTGTGACGCAGGAACACAAGCCACGAGTTTGGCCTTTTTGATCCAATTTAGATGAGTGTAAGTCACTGATTGTGCTGCTGCCTTGTTTCTGGAACATCAAAACCGGACGCTGCAAACATTCCTATTATCCAGGGCTGTAGATGTGACTGCATGGACCACGGGATTTTAAACGACCAGCCATGAACACACGCACACACACACACACACACACACACACACACACACACACACACACACACCTCTGCCTTCCTTAATGTCGAAAGATAAATTCAGGTCCAGAACGCATTTCTGCTCGAACTTGTTACTCGACATTACTCTAGCGTTTTGTGTGTGTGTGTGTGTGTGTGTGTGTTTCAGTGCTGAGGCCAATCGTATCACAGCAGGTGAGAGGCCTTTACACATGTTTTTTTGTTTCTGACGTGACCGAGGGCGACTCTTGAGTCTTTTTACATTTAATATGTATTCACTTATTCAGCCTCAGCAGCAAATCATTGGTAGTGTGTGTGTGTGTGTGTGTGTGTGTGTGTGTGTGTGTGTGTGTGTGTGTGTGTGTGTGCAAACATTCCAACAGTTTCTGTGTGCTATGATGTAATGCCTGACACGTGGAAAGAAAATCGCGCCCACTGTCATGTTTATGGCTTGTTAGGTTTGGACCCGATGGCATTCCGTGTTAGCGGACTGGAAATAAATGTAATATGAAGGAAGTGAGAACTGATCCACATCATTACGCATCGAGTCCTGAAGCTGACCACCGCTGCTGCTGCATGTGTTTACACACAGGGGGGTTTAGGGGAACTATAGGAACTTGCAGGAGAACTATAGGAATGTACATGGGAACTATGAAAACATTTAGGGAAACTATTGGAAGTGCTGGGCAAATATAGTAGTGTAAAGGGGAACTATGGGAATGTAAAGGGGAACTTATGGGAATGTAAAGGGGAACTATGGGAATCTAAAGGGGAACTATGGGAATCTAAAGGGGAACTTATGGGAATGTAAAGGGGAACTTATGGGAGTGCACAGTGGAACTATGGAAATGTAAAGCAGAACTATGGGAGTGTAAAGGGGAACTATAAGAGTGTAAAGGGAACTATTTTAATGTAAAGGAAACTTATGGGAGCGTAAATGGTAATTATGGGAGAGTACAGGGAACTGTGAGAGTGTGAAGGGAACTATGGGAGTGTTTAAAGTGAAACTATGTGAATGTAAAGCAGAACTATGGGAGTGTAAAGGGGAACTATAAGAGTGTAAAGGGGAACTATAAGAGTGTAAAGGGGAACTATGTAAATGTAAAGGGGACTAAGGAAGTGTAAAGGGAACTATGGGAATAATAATAATAATGTGTATTCCTTGGAACGTGAAGGGAACTAGGGAGTGTAAAGGAACTATGGAAATGTAAAGCAGAACTATGGGAGTGTAAAGGGAACTATAAGAGTGTAAAGGAACTATTTTAATGTAAAGGAAACTTATGGGAGCGTAAATGGTAATTATGGGAGAGTACAGGGAACTGTGAGAGTGTGAAGGGAACTATGGAGTGTTTAAAGTGAAACTATGTGAATGTAAAGCAGAACTATGGGAGTGTAAAGGGAACTATAAGAGTGTAAAGGGAACTATAAGAGTGTAAAGGAACTATGTAAATGTAAAGGGGACTAAGGAAGTGTAAAGGAACTATGGAATAATAATAATAATGTGTATTCCTTGGAACGTGAAGGGGAACTATGGGAGTGTAAAGGGGAACTATGGGAGTGTAAAGGGGAACTATGGGAGTGTAAAGGGGCCCTATGGAGGTGTAAAGCGGAACTATGGGAGTGTAAATGGGAACTATGGGAGTGTTAAACGGAACTATGGGAGTGTAATGGGGAACTATGGAAGTGTAATGGGGAACTATGGGAGTGTAAAAGGGAACTATGTTAACAATGCAAGACTGCAGGAAAACTCCAATAAGCGAATTTTCCAAAAAGTGCTGAGCTGGTGAAAGGTGGGTTCCTAAAACTAGAGCAGACGCATCCTTCAGAATGTGCACAATAAGAATCTTATGGTCAGGTGACCAGTATAAATATTAAGTAAATATTGTCTAGCTGAAGGTTTCCTCTGATTCCTCTGAGATCACCAGGAGGAATGTCATGTTTGTCTTTGCCATGATATGATTGTCCTCCTTTATAAAACATTACCAAACAATCATGACATGAAATCTGAATCTCGGAGAGCAGAGCGTGAGAGGAACGTGCCAAGGAACGTGACCCCCCACCTTTCTGTCCATGTCTGCATTTTGTAGGAAACTGAAACCCATTTGTTCCTTTTTTATCTCCTGTGATTAAAAAAGACAAAAACTGGGAGAAGGAGAAAGGGCACGATGAAGAAAGTGTGTTCATGTGCTTACACACGCACACACACGCACACACTCATACACAAACACACACACACACACACACACACACACACACACACACACACACACACACACACACACACACACACACACACACACACACACACACACACACACACACACACACACACACACACACACACACACACACACACACACACACACACACACACACTTTTAAGTGCTAATTTGTTTGTTTTAAAACTATTTATTTTGTTATATAGTTTAATTTATTTAAATTTTGTCCGTATTGTTGGAGGTATTTATTTGCCAGTTTGCTCTGTAACCCTGAACCCTGTTAATATTTCTCATGCCAATAACGCAACCATTTAATCTTCAATCTCGTACACACTCTACACAAGCTTTGACCTTTGATTTGACCTTGAGCTTTTCTGCAGGCAATTTTATTTGATAAAAATATTTTATATTTTAAATATAGTTCTATATTCGAAATGTTGCTTTTTGAATACTGGAGGAGTGTAAAATAGTGCACGGTGTATACAGTGTGTGTGTGTGTTTCAGTGCTGAGGCCAATCGTATCACAGCAGGTGAGAGGCCTTTACACATGTTTTTGTTTCTGACGTGACCGAGGGCGACTCTTGAGTCTTTTACATTTAATATGTATTCACTTATTCAGCCTCAGCAGCAAATCATTGGTAGTGTGTGTGTGTGCAAACATTCCAACAGTTTCTGTGTGCTATGATGTAATGCCTGGAAAGAAAATCGCGCCCACTGTCATGTTTATGGCTTGTTAGGTTTGGACCCGATGGCATTCCGTGTTAGCGGACTGGAAATAAATGTAATATGAAGGAAGTGAGAACTGATCCACATCATTACGCATCGAGTCCTGAAGCTGACCACCGCTGCTGCTGCATGTGTTTACACAGGGGTTTAGGGAACTATAGGAACTTGCAGGAGAACTATAGGAATGTACATGGAACTATGAAAACATTTAGGAAACTATTGGAAGTGCTGGGCAAATATAGTAGTGTAAAGGGAACTATGGGAATGTAAAGGGAACTATGGAGTGTAAAGGGCCCTATGGAAGTGTAATGGGAACTATGAAAACATTTAGGAAACTATTGGAAGTGCTGGGCAAATATAGTAGTGTAAAGGGAACTATGGAAATGTAAAGCAGAACTATGGGAGTGTTAAACGGAACTATGGGAGTGTAATGGGAACTATGGAAATGTAAAGCAGAACTATGGGAGTGTAATGGGAACTATGGGAATGTAAAGGAACTTATGGGAGTGCACAGTGGAACTATGGAAATGTAAAGCAGAACTATGGGAGTGTTAAGCGGAACTATGGGAGTGTTTAAAGTGAAACTATGTGAATGTAAAGCAGAACTATGGGAGTGTAATGGGAACTATGAAAACATTTAGGAAACTATTGGAAGTGCTGGGCAAATATAGTAGTGTAAAGGGAACTATTTTAATGTAAAGGGAACTATTTTAATGTAAAGGGAACTATGGAGTGTAAAGGAACTATTTTAATGTAAAGGGAACTATTTTAATGTAAAGGGAACTATTGTAATGTAAAGGAACTTATGGGAGTGCACAGTGGAACTATGGAAATGTAAAGCAGAACTATGGGAGTGTAAAGGAACTATTTTAATGTAAAGGGGAACTTATGGGAATGTAAAGGGAACTATTTTAATGTAAAGGGAACTATGGGAATCTAAAGGGAACTATGGGAATCTAAAGGGAACTATAAGAGTGTAAAGGGGAACTTATGGAATGTAAAGGGGAACTTATGGAATGTAAAGGGAACTATGGGAATCTAAAGGGAACTATTTTAATGTAAAGGGAACTATTTTAATGTAAAGGGAACTATTTTAATGTAAAGGGAACTATTTTAATGTAAAGGGAACTATGGGAATCTAAAGGGAACTTATGGAATGTAAAGGGAACTATGGAGTGTAAAGGGGAACTTATGGGAGTGCACAGTGGAACTATGGAAATGTAAAGCAGAACTATGGGAGTGTTTAAAGTGAAACTATGTGAATGTAAAGCAGAACTATGGGAGTGTTTAAAGTGAAACTATGTGAATGTAAAGCAGAACTATGGGAGTGTAAAGGAACTATTTTAATGTAAAGGGAACTATGTAAATGTAAGGGGACTAAGGAAGTGTAAAGGAACTATGGGAATCTAAAGGGAACTATTGTAATGTAAAGGGGAACTTATGGAATGTAAAGGGAACTATGGAGTGTAAAGGGCCCTATGGAAGTGTAAAGCGGAACTATGGGAGTGTTAAGCGGAACTATGGGAGTGTAAAGGAACTATGTAAATGTAAGGGGACTAAGGAAGTGTAAAGGAACTATGGGAATCTAAAGGGAACTATGGGAGTGTTAAGCGGAACTATGGGAGTGTTAAGCGGAACTATGGGAGTGTTAAGCGGAACTATGGGAGTGTTAAACGGAACTATGGGAGTGTAAAGGGAACTATAGGAACTTGCAGGAGAACTATAGGAACGTGCCAAGGAACGTGACCCCCCACCTTTCTGTCCATGTCTGCATTTTGTAGAAACTGAAACCCATTTGTTCCTTTTTATCTCCTGTGATTAAAAAGACAAAAACTGGGAGAAGGAGAAAGGGCACGATGAAGAAAGTGTGTTCATGTGCTTACACACACACACACACACACACACACACACACACACACACACACACACACACACACACACACACACACACACACACACACACACACACACACACACACACACACACACACACACACACACACACACACACACACACACACACACACACACACACACACACACACACACACACACACACACACACACACACACTTTTAAGTGCTAATTTGTTTGTTTTAAAACTATTTATTTTGTTATATAGTTTAATTTATTTAAATTTTGTCCGTATTGTTGGAGGTATTTATTTTGCCAGTTTGCTCTGTAACCCTGAACCCTGTTAATATTTCTCATGCCAATAACGCAACCATTTAATCTTCAATCTCGTACACACTCTACACAAGCTTTGACCTTTGATTTGACCTTGAGCTTTTCTGCAGGCAATTTTATTTGATAAAAATATTTTATATTTTAAATATAGTTCTATATTCGAAATGTTGCTTTTTGAATACTGGAGGAGTGTAAAATAGTGCACGGTGTATACAGTGTGTGTGTGTGTGCAAACATTCCAACAGTTTCTGTGTGCTATGATGTAATGCCTGACACGTGGAAAGAAAATCGCGCCCACTGTCATGTTTATGGCTTGTTAGGTTTGGACCCGATGGCATTCCGTGTTAGCGGACTGGAAATAAATGTAATATGAAGGAAGTGAGAACTGATCCACATCATTACGCATCGAGTCCTGAAGCTGACCACCGCTGCTGCTGCATGTGTTTACACACAGGGGGGTTTAGGGGAACTATAGGAACTTGCAGGAGAACTATAGGAATGTACATGGGAACTATGAAAACATTTAGGGAAACTATTGGAAGTGCTGGGCAAATATAGTAGTGTAAAGGAACTATGGGAATGTAAAGGAACTATGGGAATGTAAAGGGAACTATGGGAATCTAAAGGGAACTATGGGAATCTAAAGGGGAACTTATGGGAATGTAAAGGAACTTATGGGAGTGCACAGTGGAACTATGGAAATGTAAAGCAGAACTATGGGAGTGTAAAGGAACTATAAGAGTGTAAAGGAACTATTTTAATGTAAAGGAAACTTATGGGAGCGTAAATGGTAATTATGGGAGAGTACAGGAACTGTGAGAGTGTGAAGGGAACTATGGGAGTGTTTAAAGTGAAACTATGTGAATGTAAAGCAGAACTATGGGAGTGTAAAGGAACTATAAGAGTGTAAAGGAACTATAAGAGTGTAAAGGAACTATGTAAATGTAAAGGGGACTAAGGAAGTGTAAAGGAACTATGGGAATAATAATAATAATAATGTGTATTCCTTGGAACGTGAAGGGAACTAGGGAGTGTAAAGGAACTATGGAAATGTAAAGCAGAACTATGGGAGTGTAAAGGAACTATAAGAGTGTAAAGGAACTATTTTAATGTAAAGGAACTTATGGGAGCGTAAATGGTAATTATGGGAGAGTACAGGGGAACTGTGAGAGTGTGAAGGGGAACTATGGGAGTGTTTAAAGTGAAACTATGTGAATGTAAAGCAGAACTATGGGAGTGTAAAGGGGAACTATAAGAGTGTAAAGGGGAACTATAAGAGTGTAAAGGAACTATGTAAATGTAAAGGGGGACTAAGGAAGTGTAAAGGGGAACTATGGGAATAATAATAATAATAATGTGTATTCCTTGGAACGTGAAGGGAACTAGGGAGTGTAAAGGAACTATGGGAGTGTAAAGGAACTATGGGAGTGTAAAGGGCCCTATGGAAGTGTAAAGCGGAACTATGGGAGTGTAATGGGAACTATGGGAGTGTTAAACGGAACTATGGGAGTGTAATGGGAACTATAAGAGTGTAAAGGGAACTATGGGAATGTAAAGGGGAACTTATGGGAATGTAAAGGGGAACTTATGGGAATGTAAAGGGAACTATGGGAGTGTAAAGGGAACTATGGGAGTGTTTAAAGTGAAACTATGTGAATGTAAAGCAGAACTATGGGAGTGTAAAGGAACTATGGGAGTGTAAAGGAACTATGGGAGTGTAAAGGGAACTATGGGAATGTAAAGGGAACTATGGGAGTGTAAAGGGAACTATGGGAATAATAATAATAATGTGTATTCCTTGGAACGTGAAGGGAACTATGGGAGTGTAAAGGAACTATGGGAGTGTAAAGGGAACTATGGGAGTGTAAAGGAACTATGGGAGTGTAAAGGAACTATGGGAATGTAAAGGGGAACTTATGGGAATGTAAAGGGGAACTTATGGGAATGTAAAGGGAACTATGGGAGTGTAAAGGGAACTATGGGAGTGTTTAAAGTGAAACTATGTGAATGTAAAGCAGAACTATGGGAGTGTAAAGGGAACTATAAGAGTGTAAAGGGAACTATAAGAGTGTAAAGGAACTATGGGAATGTAAAGGGAACTATGGGAGTGTAAAGGAACTATGGGAATAATAATAATAATAATGTGTATTCCTTGGAACGTGAAGGGAACTATGGGAATGTAAAGGGAACTATGGGAGTGTAAAGGGAACTATGGGAGTGTAAAGGGAACTATGGGAGTGTAAAGGGAACTATGGGAGTGTAAATGGGAACTATGGGAGTGTTTAAAGTGAAACTATGTGAATGTAAAGCAGAACTATGGGAGTGTAAATGGGAACTATGGGAGTGTAAAGGAACTATGTTAACAATGCAAGACTGCAGGAAAACTCCAATAAGCGAATTTTCCAAAAAGTGCTGAGCTGGTGAAAGGTGGGTTCCTAAAACTAGAGCAGACGCATCCTTCAGAATGTGCACAATAAGAATCTTATGGTCAGGTGACCGGGATAAATATTAAGTAAATATTGTCTAGCTGAAGGTTTCCTCTGATTCCTCTGAGATCACCAGGAGGAATGTCATGTTTGTCTTTGCCATGATATGATTGTCCTCCTTTATAAAACATTACCAAACAATCATGACATGAAATCTGAATCTCGGAGAGCAGAGCGTGAGAGGAACGTGCCAAGGAACGTGTAACACACACCCCTACCCCTTCTTTTTTTTGGGGGACCATCCAAAAGTCCTCATAAGTTAACAAATATTGAATATTCCCTTCTCTTTTCTATACAAGATACACAACATACACACATATACACACACAAACTTGTATAATTGTAGGGAATTTGTATTGATCAGTGCTCAGTGTTTAGCTCAAAGATTTACTGCATGCAAAATGTCACATTACAGTACAGCAGGAGAAACTGAAACTGAGAAACGGATAAAAGAAAAAGATCAAAAGAGATAAAAAGAGAGATACAAAGCAAGAAGATAAGCACAAAAAGAAGAGAAACGTATGGGATTTATTTAACATCAACGCATTCAAATATTTTATCTTCTAACGCAAACACGCCTTTGTAGTGCAAAACAAAAAATTTCTTTTCTGTTGTGTCTCCAGGAAGGTGCAGCTCTACCTCTGCCATGTTAATCTATGTGACTCTGATGGTGTTTTATTTATGGACAAAAGCTCCACCGTTCTCTTCTGGGAAGATGTTCCTTTAGATTTTGTGGAGATTTTGTGGAGATTCATTCAGGTAGTAAAGTCAGGTACTGATGTGGGTGAGAAGGTGAGGAGGCCTGGGGTCCGGTCAGCTCACATTCATCAAATAGGTTATAAAGCTATATAGCAGGAGATCTTCCACATCTGCCATCCTATGAAAAGCAGATCTTCATGGAGCTGGCTTTTGTGCACAGTGGACATGCTGGAACAGGTTTGGGTTTCCTGGTTCAAACTGAAAAAACATACACACACACACACACACACACACACACACACTTTTTAAGTGCTAATTTGTTTGTTTTTAAAACTATTTATTTTGTTATATAGTTTAATTTATTTAAAAAATTTTGTCCGTATTGTTGGAGGTATTTATTTTGCCAGTTTGCTCTGTAACCCTGAACCCTGTTAATATTTCTCATGCCAATAACGCAACCATTTAATCTTCAATCTCGTACACACTCTACACAAGCTTTGACCTTTGATTTGACCTTGAGCTTTTCTGCAGGCAATTTTATTTGATAAAAATATTTTATATTTTAAATATAGTTCTATATTCGAAATGTTGCTTTTTGAATACTGGAGGAGTGTAAAATAGTGCACGGTGTATACAGTGTGTGTGTGTGTGTGTGTGTGTGTGTGTGTGTGTGTGTGTGTGTCTTGGCTGAACTTGTACTCACTGGACCTTTCGGTCCCAAATATGTGACAACAGCGGGGCATAGAGTTTATCCCCAGAGGGAGAAATGTAACACTCTTCATACTCCTCCTCCTCCTCCTCACACTCCTCCTCTTCATACTCCTCCTCTTCCTCACACTCCTCCTCACTCCTCCTCCTCCTCCTCCTCCTCACACCTCCTCCTCTCCTCCTCCTCCTCATCCTCCTCCTCACACTCCTCCTCCTCCTCACCTCCTCCTCTCATACTCCTCCTCCTCACACCTCCTCTCATACCTCCTCACACCTCCTCTTCACACCTCCTCCTCACACCTCCTCCTCATACCTCCTCCTCATACTCCTCCTCTCATACTCCTCCTCCTCCTCCTCCTCCTCCTCCTCCTCCTCACCTCCTCCTCACCTCCTCCTCCTCCTCCTCCTCCTCACCTCCTCCTCCTCCTCATACTCCTCCTCCTCCTCACCTCCTCCTCCTCATACCTCCTCCTCACACTCCTCCTCCTCCTCCTCCTCACACCTCCTCCTCACTCCTCCTCTCATACTCCTCCTCTCATACCTCCTCCTCCTCCTCCTCCTCCTCCTCACACTCCTCCTCTCATACTCCTCCTCCTCACACCTCCTCATACTCCTCCTCCTCACACTGCTCCTCCTCCTCCTCACACCTCCTCTTCATACTCCTCCTCCTCCTCCTCCTCTCCTCCTCCTCCTCCACCTCCTCCTCCTCACTCCTCCTCCTCATACTCCTTCTCACACCTCCTCTTCATACCTCCTCCTCACTCCTCCTCTTCATACTCCTCCTCTTCACACTCCTCCTCTTCTCCTCCTCCTCCTCCTCACACCTCCTCTCATACCTCCTCCTCCTCCTCACACCTCCTCCTCCTCCTCCTCCTCCTCACACTCCTCCTCCTCACACTCCTCCTCTTCCTCCTCCTCCTCCTCCTCACACTCCTCCTCTCCTCCTCCTCACACTCCTCCTCCTCCTCATACTCCTCCTCCTCACACTGCTCCTCACACTCCTCCTCTTCATCCTCCTCCTCCTCCTCCTCACCTCCTCCTCCTCCTCATACCTCCTCCTCCTCCTCCTCACACTCCTCCTCTTCATCCTCCTCCTCCTCCTCACTCCTCCTCTTGATACTCCTCCTCTTCATACTCCTCCTCCTCACACTTCTCCTCCTCACACTCCTCCTTTTATTCTCCTCCTCCTCACACTTCTCCTCTTCATACCTCCTCCTCACACGCCTCCTCCTCACACTCCTCCTTTTATTCTCCTCCTCACACTCCTCCTCCTCACACCTCTTCTTCATACTCCTCACACTCCTCCTCCTCATACTCCTCCTCACACTCCTTCTTTTATTCTCCTCCTCCTCACACTCCTCTTCTTCATACTCCTCACACTCCTCCTCATACTCCTCCTCCTCTTCTCCTCCTCCTCACACTCCTCCTCCTCACACTCCTCTTTACTCACTCTCTAACTTGTATTTTTCCCTCTTTTTGTTTCTTGGTGTGTTTTTGTCCCTCACACACACACACACACACACACACACACACACACACACACACACACACACACACACACACACACAAACAGATGGGCCGTATTTCCTTCCTTTCTTCTTTTCCTCTCTTTCTTTCACCAATAGTGAAATACTCCTTTCTCTCTTACACACACACACACACACACACACACACACACACACACTCTCTCTCTCTCTCTCTCTCTCTCTCTCTCTCTTCTTTCTCTCACACACACTTAGACCCACACACACTCTCCTTTCTCTCATACACACACACACACACACACACACACTGGTGCCTAGAATTTCCTTCCTTCCATCCTTTTCCATCTCTTTCTTTAACACACACACACTTTTGTATATACTCTTTTCCTCTTTCTCTCTTTCTCTTTCTGGTATACTACACACACACACACACACACACACACACACACAGTGAATTGTTCTGCATACTGTAATATAACCCAGTGACAGTGACGGGTTGTGAGTGTGTGTAATGAACACACACCCACACACTCCTGTATACTGCGCTAATTGAAGGCACCGTTTGGAGCTGAAAGCACATCCTCTTGCCAGCGCCGTGTGCAGTGGTTTACTGACACACTGCGAGTGTTTACACGTGAGAACGTAGCATGAGTCACGCTTTGTTCAGGATTTATAAAAATATAATAACACTCAGACTCACAGCCAAGATCCTCACAGGAAACCATGAGGAAACATCTAAGAGTGATACAACACACACACACACACACACACACACACACACACATGCGAATATTTACACACATTCACAAGCAGGTGCAATTTATCTTGACCTGCTGCTGTGAAGGTTAAAGGAAGCTGAAGCACTCAGAGAAAAGAAATGGAGAACACGAGGAATCTGCATCAATGTTGGAAGCAGCCTTGATGAAAAAAAGATGATGTTCTGCACACACTATACACCACAGTAGCCTGACTGACAGGAACCAGGAACCTGGTTTTCTGGTCTTCTGCATTTGTAGCCCATCTTCATCAAAGTTGGCTCAAGCAAAGACTGGTTGATTTTCTGGAACTTTAAAGCAGTCTGGACGTTCTCCTCTATCCAGGGCTTCTCATCAAGGTCTGGCAGTCTAGATGTTCTCTGTCTAGGTCTGTTTTTTCTCCTGAAGGTTTGCTCAAGCAAAGGGTCTTAGAGTTTTGCAACCTTGAAGCAGTCTGTATGTTCTCTGCTGTCCAGGTCTTCTCACCAAGGTCTGGCTGTTCTCTTCAAGGTTGGGTTCTTCTCCTTAAGGTTTGCTCAAGCCAAAATTGGTTGAGTTTCTGGGACTTCACAGCAGTCTGGAAGTTCTTTTCTCTGTCTGGCTGTAAATTCCTCAAGGTCCAATTCTTCTCCTTAAGCTTTCCTCAAGCAAAGCATGGTTGAGTTTCTGCAACCTCACAGTTCTCTGTACATTCCCCTGTGTCTGGCTCTTCTCGTAAAGATACAGCTCATCTCCTCAAGGTTTGTTGAAGCAACACTTCGTTTAAGTTTCTGCAACCTCACAGCACTCTGGACGTCCTCCTGTGCCAGTGAGGTGTATTTCTGTCCACACTGTGACTCGCTAGATGTTTTTTTGTTTTCCACACCACGCTGTGAAAAATCCCATGAATCTGGTACCTGAATTTGCGAGATCCCATTTTACCCAGTTCCTGTCTGTGTGTTCCAGGCTACACCCCGGTGTGAACCTCAGTGGAGAGGACCCAGATATCAGGTGAGCAGAATCACGAGCATGCCTCTCGTAATATCTAATTATCGACGAAAGTTTGTGGACACCTGATTGGTGTGTGAATATTTTTGAAGGACTCGTTTTCATATTTAATCTCCATTTCCTGTTAAAATAAGCTCCACTCTTTTGGGAAAAATGTTCCACTAGAGTTTTATGAAGATATAATCAGTAAAGTCAGGTGCTGATGTAGGTGAGAAGGTGAGGAGGTCTGGGGTGCAGTCAACGTTCACATTCATCCAAAGAAGTTCAATAGGATTTATAGCAGGAGATCTTCCATAACTTCTAACCCATGTTAAGCATATCTTCATGGAGCTGGTTTTGTGCACATTGTGTCATGCTGGAGCAGGTTTGGGTCTACTAGTTCAATTAGATTCAAATTTCCTGTTCAAGTGTGTGCCTTCAAGTTTGTGGTAACAGGTTGTAGAAGAAGCACATCTGGGTGGAAAAGTCAGGTGTCCCAATACTTTTGGCCAAAGCGTGTATAAATGTTAGGAATTCTGAAGGACCGTGTATCTCACCATGTTTTTCTTTTTATCAGATATCGAGGTGTCTATAAGACCCATGAGAATGATGTTTAGGCCCTGATCCTGAGCAGTATGTCAGGTAAGCTCTTCATCAACTCGTCATCTTAGTCACGTCCTCGTAAATGTTCTCTACTGTGGCCACCAGAGATGCAGGATATTTTATCTACAGGAGGATATTTATTAATAAATTTAATCGATCAAAAAGTTTAGTTTTGTAACATGCCAACAGATGGCAGCACAAGGCCGCACGCACGGTCACATGGAGCACCGACCTTCATAAGTCAGTGTACTCAAAGACATTGTTATGTTTACATCTGAAACACATCCTATCACCAAACTTCTCCTCACACGTGAGTTTCTCAACAACGGAAGCGACACGTGGACTTCGCCTCTTTCCAAAGATGAAGATCCAGCTCGGGGTTTTATGTAAAGTCAGTGTGTAGAGTTGGCTAATAGAGTCTGTGTGTTGTAGAGTCGGTATGGTGTGGTGTTGAGTCGGTGTGTAGAGTCGGCGTGTAGAGTCATTGTGTAGAGTCGGCGTGTAGAGTCGGTGTGTTGTAGAGTCGTTGAGTTGTAGAGTCGGTGTGTAGAGTCGTTGAGTTGTAGAGTCGGTGTTTAGAGTCGTTGAGTTGTAGAGTCGGAGTTTAGAGTCGTTGAGTTGTAGAGTCGTGTAGAGTCGGTGTGTAGAGTCGTTGAGTTGTAGAGTCGGGTGTAGAGTTGTTGAGTTGTAGAGTCGGGGTGTAGAGTTGTTGAGTTGTAGAGTCGGCGTGTAGAGTCGTTGAGTTGTAGAGTCGGCGTGTAGAGTCGTTGAGTTGTAGAGTCGGGGTGTAGAGTTGTTGAGTTGTAGAGTCGGTGTAGAGTCGTTGAGTTGTAGAGTCGGCGTAGAGTCGTTGAGTTGTAGAGTCGGCGTAGAGTCGCTGAGTTGTAGAGTCGGTGTGTAGAGTCGTTGAGTTGTAGAGTCGGTGTTTAGAGTCGGGTGTAGAGTCGTTGAGTTGTAGAGTCGGTGTGTAGAGTCGTTGAGTTGTAGAGTCGGGTGTAGAGTCGTTGAGTTGTAGAGTCGGTGTGTAGAGTCGTTGAGTTGTAGAGTCGGTGTGTAGAGTCGTTGAGTTGTAGAGTCGGTGTGTAGAGTCGTTGAGTTGTAGATTCGGTGTGTAGAGTCGTTGAGTTGTAGAGTCGGTGTGTAGAGTCGTTGAGTTGTAGAGTCGGTGTAGAGTCGTTGAGTTGTAGAGTCGGCGTGTAGAGTCGTTGAGTTGTAGAGTCGGCGTGTAGAGTCGTTGAGTTGTATCATATTAAACTGATATTTACTCGAACGTGTTTTACGCTAAGAACTGCGAATTAGAAAAATCCAGGTACTTATGAGATTGAGGAATGTAAATCTGCACACACACACACACACACACACACACACACACACACACACACACACACACTGAGGCTCTTTTGATCACTCATTCTGTTTTGTGTGTGTGATGGCAGTTTTAGTGCCTGAATGTTATTACGACTCCATGTGATGCTTCTGAGCCATGATTTGGGTGATACACAATCACACACACACACACACACACACACACACACACACACACATCCCCCACACACGCACACAACACACACGCACGCACACACACACACACACATGCGCACAAACACACATACACACACACGCACACACGCACACACACACACACACACACACACACACACAGCTGCATTTGGGTTTCCAAACAAGTGTTTCAAGACTGTAACGTTTGAGGCCAAACTGATGGTTTTCAGGGTTTAAGATATTTGTCACACACATATTTGCTCTAAGACCAAGTTTATGGTTCTGTGGTTTTAAAGCTACGTTTATTGATATAAGGGCAGATTTATGGTTCTGTGGTTCTAAGGTTAAGTTTATGGTTCTGTGGAATTAAAACTAAGTTTATGGTTCTAAGACTAAGTTCATGGTTGAAAGACCAAATTTATGGTTTAAATCCAGACTTTTTGCTCCATGGTTCTAAGGCTAAACTTATTGTTTGAAAGATCTACGGTTCTATGGTTTTAAGACTTCACTTCTGGTTCTAAGGTTAAGCTTATGGTTCTAAGAACATACATATGTTTTTTATGGTTCTAAAGCAAAGGTTATTGTTTTAAGACCAAACTTTTTTCTAGAACTAAGTTATTGTTTTATGGTTCTAATGTTCTCAAGTTAAGCTTTTCTATGGATCTATGGTTCTATGCAGTGTACACCACAAATATTTGAGCTGCTTCTTTCACCCACTTTCTCCTCTTCCTGCTTGTTTTCTCTTTTTCTGCACTTTACTGTAATGATTTGTTTTAGAAAAAGAGGGTGAACACTGCCCCTGCTGGTGACACCGAGCATTGCTCCATTACTGTCCTATCTCTCTCTCTCTCTCTCTCTCTCTCTCTCTCTCTCTCTCTCTCTCTCTCTCTCTCTCTCTCTCTCTCTCTCTCTCTCTCTTTTACACACACACACACACACACACATTTGTGTACTCTCTTTCTCCTTCTGTCTACAGTTAGGCATATCTCTCTCTTTATTCACACACATTTTTTACTCTTTCCTTCTTTTCCCCTTTCTCTCGCCTTCTCAATCACACACACACACACACACACACACACACACACACACACACACACAGGCATACTCTTTTCTTTCCTTTTCCTCTGACTCCCTATGCTCTCTGCAAGAGTGACCATCTTTAGTCAGCAGTGGAAAAAAACAGTGTTTTCAGTTCAAAGAGAGAGAAAGAATGAGTGAGAGAATCAAAGAGAAAGAGAGAGAGAGAGAGAGAGAGAGCAAGTGAAAAAGAAAGAAAGAACCCATGTTATGTTTCCAATTCATGTTGCCTTCATCTCATTAACTCGGCCAGTAAAAGGCTGTTATAGTGAGAACTTCGATAAACGTAACTGATGTGGTTTCCATTAAAAGCGTTCGAGGAGTTTTGGAGTCGTTCTTCCCACAGGGAATTCCAACCGGTTCTGATTTCTAAAAGACGGCATTACAGACATGAGTTTATTTCATACACGTCCGATTCTTTTTCTCGATCCCGGAGACATTGGCGTGTCTTTTGCGTGTTTTTTTTGCCCAAGTCGTGAGCATTATTGGGAAAGAGACCGCGTGTTGTGTAACAGTGTGCTCTTGAGGGTCACATGACCGAGCGTTTGCTGAGTGAGGTATAACTCGAGCAGGCTCCAGTAGTAGTAGTTCATAACTTGTTTGCAGAGGCCTGGCCTGCTCATGTCTGGAAATCATTATGCTTTTTATGGACACAAAAAACCCACTGACCTTTTTTTTTTTTTTAAACAAGGTTTTTATGTACTTATTGTATTTCACCTCTAGGGGGTGCTAGAAAACATGTCTTAACTTTTGTAACCGAGCCCATTAGGAGATATTCATTAGGATTCACAAGATCTGGAAAAGACAATGAAAAATGATGGATATGTGGTTGCGATGAAGATGCACTTTTATACTCTGCCATCATCTGCGTGTCCCGGGTTGAATGTTTGATTGACAAAGAGCTTCACATGACGCAAGAAACGATAGAGCAAGAAAGAGATCTGCAGGTTTCCTGACCTTGTTCTGTTCTTTTTCCCCAGGAGTGTATACTCGAATAGTTTGCATTCCCCCGTTAATGTGGCGCGCTATTGCATCTGGCTAGTGTTATCAGCTCATAAAACGACGTCATGGCAGTCGGATGGGCCTCTTTTCCGTGTCTCTGAGAGCGTATTTAATGCTCTCTAATTGCAGGAAATATATTACCTCTGAGCCAACACTTAAAAAGAGACGAGTGGGGGATACGGAGTTCATGCACCTGAATCTATTACACACTCATTGGGCAGTTCTCAGGGACAATTTTATTTTTCAAACACACACACACACACACACACACACACACACACACACACACACATACACACACACACACACACACACTATGTGTATTTAAAGTCAAGAAGCTTTTTATTTTCATCTTAAATCTGACACAGTACACAGTGAAATGAGAAAACATTTTTCCAAAACCCTGGTGCTCCATCACACAACATAGAGCGACATCACACAACACAGAGCTCCATCACACAACATAGAGCGACATCACACAACACAGAGCTACAACACACAACATAGAGCTACAACACACAACACAGAGCTCCATCACACAACATAGAGCTACAACACACAACATAGAGTGACATTACACAACACAGAGCTCCATCACACAACATAGAGCTCCATCACACAACATAGAGCGACATCACACAACACAGAGCTACAACACACAACATAGAGCTACAACACAACACAGAGCTCCATCACACAACATAGAGCTACAACACACAACATAGAGCGACATCACACAACACAGAGCTCCATCACACAACATAGAGCGACATCACACAACATAGAGCGACATCACACAACACAGAGCTCCATCACACAACACAGAGCTCCATCACACAACATAGAGCTATAACACACAACACAGAGCTCCATCACACAACATAGAGCTACAACACACAACATAGAGCGACATCACACAACACAGAGCTCCATCACACAACATAGAGCGACATCACACAACACAGAGCTCCATCACACAACATAGAGCGACATCACACAACACAGAGCTCCATCACACAACATAGAGCGACATCACACAACACAGAGCTACATCACACAACATAGAGCTATAACACACAAGACAGAGCTCCATCACACAACATAGAGCGACATCACACAACACAGAGCTCCATCACACAACATAGAGCGACATCACACAACACAGAGCTACAACACACAACATAGAGCTACAACACACAACACAGAGCTCCATCACACAACATAGAGCTACAACACACAACATAGAGCGACATCACACAACACAGAGCTCCATCACACAACATAGAGCTCCATCACACAAGATAGAGCGACATCACACAACAGAGCTACAACACACAACATAGAGCTACAACACACAACACAGAGCTCCATCACACAACATAGAGCTCCATCACACAACATAGAGCGACATCACACAACACAGAGCTCCATCACACAACACCTGGCTTAATGTATCTTACACTAAATGTGGAATGGGAAGAAAAAAAAACAATCTTACAGTCAGGTGTCCACAAACTGTTGACATGACAGTGTATTGGGATCTGTCTATAAACCTCTGTCGGGATGAAATTACTCCGCCAGTCCAGACCTGCTGCCTGTTTTCCTTCTAGAGACCCCAAATCTGCGATTGCATCATCGACATGTAACTTTTACACATGATGTCATCCGCGTTAAGCCCAGATTCACCAACAGTCTGATCCCCGGCTTGTTTTTCCTCTTCTTGTTTTGTTTATCGTGAGGTCTGTTTTTGTCCTTGTGGTGGATCTTTATATTTTACACACTGCCACGAAGCAAACGATTACATTTTAGAAGACAAATGAGGAACCTGTTAAAACTTATACAAAACATCAAAACTAAACATCTGGACTTTAGAGATTAAAGCAGCCAGTTGTTGAAAGAGTTGAAAATGTGGCTAAAGTAGATATCGTAATGTAACCGTCTGGAAAAACTATCCTGTTGCTACAGATGTGTAAAGAAAACCTGTACATGTATTGATCCCTTACTGTATCATTTACTCCATAACAAGTTAAACATCATCGATTCCAATACGATTTGAGTGAAAGTCTTCAAATATCTGACTTGAACAGTACTTGAGTATTTGACTTGTATCGAAATCGACAGTTTTTGCTTTTCACTAAGGTGCAAAAACTGTCGATTTGAGAAGTTTTATTTCCTAAAATACAAATCGATTTGTACACCTGCAGTAACACTGGATTAACAATCAACACAACACACAACTTCAACACGCCAGAATGAAAAAAAGCTTCAACAAGTCAGTCAAAAAAAAAAAAGGCAAAGTAGTAAAGCGAACTTTCAAAAATCTTCAATCAACTAATAAAATGACAGTTTTGTCACAAAGTAGAAGAACCATTAGTATTCAATGGACTAATCAGATTTATGTAAATCAATTTAAATCAAATAAAACCAAATTATTCAGAGCTGACTGTGATGTGATGCAGCGCTCAGTCTCAGAGAAGGACGATCTTTTTATTCAACTTCAACAGAAAAATCTTTAGCAAACGGAATTTCGCTTTTTGTACAAAAAGTAATTGGAAACGCTGATCGTCTAAAATTTAGACATTGGTTTACAATATACACAAACCATATAGTTGAGTTAAAGTATTGAAAAAATGAGACTTAAAAATAATAGTGTCCCTTTAAACTTTTACTCGAATAAAAAAGTACAAACGTTTTTGCCTTCAAATGTACTTAAGGATCTAAAGTACTGAATTATTATAACTATAATGTTCCTGTGATCATTTTTATCACAAGATTCTTCACTTAATCACCTCAAGTTTCTGTGTAAAGACTCGAATGTGACTCTCAGCACACTGATCTATTAATAGAATGATATTTATGACTCAAACACTGATTGATTTCTTTTACAATCATCATGAACCCCAAAACTTTCTCAAGTTCGAGTCTGGAGTTTCTTCATCATTTATTCCTCTCTAAATGTTCTGCTTGATGTTGAACTGTATGTTGGTACTACAGGTAAAGTAAAGACCCCCAAACGCATATCAGAACAAGTTCAAACAGACCCTGATCGATGACTTGCTGCGTGTTTGACGAAATGTTTAAAATGTAGTGAAGTAACAGTCTCACCAAATGGAAATACTTCAGTGAAGATGCATAAAAAAGCTGTATTGCTATGAACAAGACTTTGTTCAGCTCTGGAAACCAACTCAGGAACATTATGAAAAATGGAAATGTGGGCTGTATGTGAGAAGAACTTGTGAAGAATGTAAGTTTTGTATATTATTAGTTTGTCACTTTGATGTGATGCTATAAAGCAGGAAAACTACATGATGTTACACAAACGACCACCTGCGATTCTCCACTGATCAATACCAAAAGCTTGGTTCATCTGTTCCTTCAGCACTGAGACGTTATTGACACTCTTTTAATCAATGAGGCATTGACTCCACGAGTCGCTCCTTATGTTGCCCATTTCTCTGAGCACTACACAGAGTCTAATCCGTCTCTAATTAGAACTAAGGTGGGGTTTTGGAGACTTTCTGGGACGAGGCTGTGTTTTGTTTGCTTTTCCTCGATTCACCCTTAGGCCTCGAGCACAAAGTGGCCCAGGCAGCATGTTCTTTTTAAGGTAACACCATGTCGCTGGGGGACATCTGGCTAAAGAAGCCATGTCAAACCAGGCCCTATCCCCAATGCTGTGAGGGCCTGAGGTCTGAAAAGTCTACATGACCAGCTTTGAACCTTTGAGACTTTAAGTGATCGAGTAAAGAGGGAATAAATGGGTGGAAAAGCTCACTTGTAGGGTGCACCACCTTCTCCAGCACACAGCTTTCATCTTATCTACGGAGATGTGGGAACGTTCACTCGCTGGTTCGAATTATAAGGGTCACTCCTTCAACCTTTTTGGAGTGCGATCAATACGGGTTCAAACTATGACTATGTGTACGGACACGTTTTGTTTTTGGTTGAAATTTGCTATCGAGATATAAGGACCTGGTGTGAGAAGAAGGTAAGAACATCATGTGTATAAAGACCTTCAAATATTCATAGATAGATAGAAAAATATGTGCTTTTTAAAACCTCACATTCCACATTTAGTCCCAGTTTACTGTTATAAAAAACTCCACTCTTCTGGGACGATGTTCCCCGAGATTTTGTGTAGATTTATTCAGGTTGAAAAGTCAGGTACTGATAAAGGTGAGAAGATGTGGAGGTCCGGGCTGCAGTCAGCATTCACATGCATCCCAAAGGTGTTGTTTATAGGTCTATAGCAGGAGATCTTTCACAAACATCCACCACATGAAAAGCATATCTTCATGAAGCTGGCTTTGTGCACAAAAACAGGTTTTGGGTCTCCTAATTCAAGTGATGAGAAACTTTCAAGCATCCAAAGACCTTAACAATTGTTTCTCTCCAAGTTTGTGCTGGATGCATACTCATACATTTGGAAAGGTCCAGTGTCTGTATACTTTCGCCATATTGTGTATTTTACGGTACATTTATTTAATTGAATTTCGAGTCTCTGTTTAAAACCTGGGCGTCTTTGACGACCCTAAGAGTTTATAACGAGGACAGACGGAAGCCAGCATTGTGTAGCTGAAGATGTTTATGAGGTCGATGTACTTTTGGAAAATATCCCGTACATGTGAGGACGTCACCTCATCAAAAAGTTAAATTTGAGTTAAGCTTGTAATCAGGAGAAGATTTGCCTCAGAGGCCCCTGCTGTAAACAGCTGTTCAGTGCTTATCACTTAATTGTCTTAGCCGTGACTGTCTGCATCCGTGATCTGCCTTTTTTCTGTTGTTGTTTTTTGTTTGTTTTGTTTGTGCTGGATATTAGTAAAGCAACAGATGATAATGAAAAATCCCATATATGTTTTTTTTGCTTATTTAGAAATCTATCTATCTATCTATCTATCTATCTATCTATCTATCTATCTATCTATCTATCTATCTATCTATCTATCTATAATTAGAGTAGATTAGAATTTTTTTATATATACATTTTATAGAAAAATTTATAGCATAACCTCTTTGAACCAAGCAGTGAAATATTTCAGTTTGGTTGATCAATACATCACATCATCTGCGTGCTTCTTTCTCATGTTAACGAACTTACAAATCACTGAAGTGTAAAAAAAAGATCTTTATTTCTCCATCAGTTTGTCTGTAGACTGAGGTGAGTTTTAGACTTAGCAGAAAAACTGACCTAAAAAAGAAGTGATCGTCATTTCAGCACCTTGGAACTGTTCATCGCTATCCAGAATATAGTTCTTTAGGAATACGCAGATAATAAAATGCTCCTCGTTGTGAGAACGTTCAGGATGCTGGTGAAGTTCGTTACGCTTGGCTCTAATCTGAACAAGCTCTGGATTTCCAGATCTGGATTTGACCAGAGTCAGATTAGAAGAACACATTGTCATAAATCTGCCTTCCAATTTGCCTGGACGAGGGTGTAATTAGGGTGGGGTCATCATATATAAATCCGTGTCTCCTCTGAGCATTTTCACACCATTGGCTTTTGCTGACTTTTTTTGTTGTTGCTTATAAATATATATCTAATACAAGATTTTAATCTGTGCTGAATGTATTATTAGAATCAAAACAATAGACGTCGATCCATGATACGATTTGAAAGCCTGTGTGATTCCTACACGGCTACTAAAACAGTGCAGTGATGAATTACTGTGTGCCGGATGTGTATGGGATGCCACACGGCATGGCTGGAGGCTACACGGTACCGGGCGGAGGGGAATATTGTATGTACGCAGGCGACGGATCCACTTTCGGCCATTGCGAGCCTCAGGCGATTCACCACAACCCAACGTGCATGGAGCAGCCCTGGCCCGCCGGTCAGCCGTACCCCAGCATGTACCCCGCCACTTATCCGGGCAGCAACCCGGCGTTTAAGAATGAGTTCTGCACCACCGAGGTGCCTCTTAGCCACTTCCAGCAGCCCGATTACTTCTCAGACTGCAGGCCAGACTTTTCCCAGATGCAGTGGATTCAGGTGCAGCATAAGAAAGGTACCGAGATTCTGACACGTCCACAAAGTACTGGGTAGAGATTAAAAAAAATTAATTATGTAGTGATTTTTACTGATTTTATTTGTATTTAAATAATGCTGAATTTTAAAAAGGTATTCGAAAAAAGGTTTGCTCTAAGACATTTTTATCAGTTATATTGTTCTGTTTACTTGCTTGTATTGTAACATTTTATTTCCCATATTAAATCCATCATATTTTTTAATATAAAAATGTAAAAGTGGATTTATTAGTAGTAGTAGTATTAGAATTTTTATAATTATTATTTTCTGCTTTTTTTTCTTTCTTTATTATTATTAATATTTTACACTTCATTCGATTATTATTATTATTTTCCACATTTTTTTTATTATTATTATTATTATTATTATTATTATTATTATTAGCTTATGTTTATTTTTAATATTATTTTTATTATTACTGTTATTATTTGCTTATTATTTTTATTTTCTATGTATTATTTTATACTTATTATTATTATTTGCTTATTATTTTATTAATAATATTTTCTTCATCTTTTTCTTCTAATTATTATTATTATTATTATTATTATTTGTTGTAGAAGTAGCATCATCATTATCAATATTATTATTTTAATAATTCTTATTATTAGGAGGATGATGATGGTTGCAGCCCCTCATTTAAATGAAAGGTACTCATGGATGCACCAAAAAGCATTGTTTGTGGGTTTTTTTTTTTTTTTGGAAACCTAAACGTGTTTGTGTAATAAGTTATGGTGTTTATGGTGACGTCGGCCAGGGAATAGAACAGCGATTTTTCCCTCCGGCTCGAAAGCACTGAGCTGTAATTCCCGTGTAAACGCATGGTTCGAGTCACTGCACAGTGTCTAACCTGTTCCATTATCATTCTCCTTCATGAGTTCTGTGTTTTATACTGTATTGATTTCCCAGCATGCCAGTTGGGCCTGGTGTAGACGAGCAGATGGACTGGTCTTAATGGGGGGACGAGATTATGCTATTGATTATTAACAGTATTGATTCATATTCTGGAGCTCCTGTCAAGTCGTGCCTTAAATTCAGCCACTGTATGAGTGTGGAGGATTTAGCTTGAGCTTCCCGACCTGTTCTTTATGTGCTCCTCGAATCCCAATTAGCAGTTTCCAGAGATTTGGGTTTCTCAGTATGGCTTAATCGATGTAAGGAGATTTCCGTGTATGTAGATGTATTTTAGAACCATTTCTCCTGGTTTGTTGTTCTGCTTTTCTTTAACATTCTTGTAAGAGTTCCATGTCCTTCATGCAGATGTTTGCTCTATTTGTGCGTTTTGCTATTTCAGGGTACATACCAAGTTACCTGGACAAGGACGAACTTTGTGTAGTGTGCGGAGACAAAGCGACGGGATACCATTACCGCTGTATCACCTGCGAGGGCTGCAAGGTCTCTCTTTTTTCTTCTGGACTTTGACAGTTTGTCAGATTACCATGAAACCACAAAGACCCAAAGTCCTGAAGACACTTTAGCAAAACATGATTTATAATGAGTTGATATAATGTGTTATAACGTTTATTGCATATGTTTTCAGACCATCCAGAATACATCATGCTCACGTTGTTCATGTTCTTTCTACAGGGTTTTTTCAGGCGTACGATCCAGAAGAACCTGAACCCGACCTACGCATGTAAATACGAGGGGAAATGTGTAATCGACAAAGTCACGAGGAACCAGTGCCAGGAATGCCGCTTCAAGAAATGCATCGCCGTCGGCATGGCGACCGACTGTGAGTGCTTATATCAAATTTGATGCGACGTGAAATATACAGAGAGCATAATACAGTTAAATATTTGCACGATATACAGAAAAATTTAGATATTCGTGATTGGAACTCGTACTTGGAATGGGTGCGGTGGATCGTTTTTTTTCCCACCTGTAAAATAATCATCCGATCCCCTCCCTCAGTGGTGCTGGATGACAGCAAGCGTCTGGCCAAACGGAAGCTGATTGAGGAGAACCGTGAGAAGAGGAAGCGCGAGGAGCTCCAGAAGACGGTGTGGGATCGACCGGAGCCGTCGCAGGAGGAATGGGAGCTGATCCGAATAGTCACCGATGCCCACATGACCACCAACGCCCAGGGCAACCACTGGAAACAGAAGCGCAAATTCCTGGTGAGAATTCCCCTCCTCCCACACCACACCACAAACCTCGTGTTTCGTGACTCGTTTGGTCCTCCATCCATTCCCTGAGTTCTGCCCCAAATTTTCCTAGTTACACCACTAGGTTCCACTTCCAGCTGTCTCCTCCCAACTTTTCATACGTCCGAGCCCCAGGGCCGACTCTCCATTTACTCACTCTCTGTCTCTCTCTCATTTTCCTGCAGCCCTGTCCCAAAGTACATTTCTTCTGGACAGGGCCATTCAGTTCTCCCCCTTTCCAAGCTTCCAGAACTTGCTACATAGATCATTCATCCCAATTCCAACCAACCAAATCATGCTTTCCAGTTCATTCCATCTATTTCCCACCTACCGGATTACAATTTCCAGTTTGCTCCTTCAAAATCCCACCTGCTAGATCACATGTTCCAGTCCATTCTTCAATTTCCCTCTTACCAGATCTCAATTTCCAGTTCACTCCTCCCATTTCCCATGTGCCAGACCACACATTCCAGTTTATTCTTTAATTTCCAATCTACCAAACCACACGTTCCAGTTCACTCCTCCCATTTCCCACCTACAAGACTAGGCTTCCCATTTAACTCTTCAATTTTCCCCATCTTCCAGACCACAATTTCCAGTTCACTTCAATGATTTCCCACTTGCCAGATCTTAATTTCCAGTGATTTCCTCATCTTCCATTTCCCAGTACCTCAGTCGTTTGTGCCCCATGTCCCCACTCCTGCACTCCCTGTATTAACATCTCCATGTTCTTGTATGTTGTAGAATGGGGAAGTGTTAGCTGGATGCTGGAGATGCTTTGTTCCTTAAAAGCAGCAGCACTTTGATCTTTTTTTTGCCTTTCTTTTGCTTTATATCTTAAAAATCCTGTTTTTTCTCAGTCAATTCGACATAATTAGTCTACTGAAGTGCTCAAATCTTGTTTTTTTTCCCCTTTTTTTTTCATCCTATAATTCCACCCCCTTTTCCCGTTCTCCTGTTTTCTAATCAATTTGCTTTTTTTCCCCCCGAATTCTAACTATCCTCTACAGTCTGTCTGTCTCAGGACTTTGCTGTGGGTTTCCATGTCAGATCTACTAACAAACCCATACACTTTCGATTGACACTCTGAATAATATAATATTCTCCTATTACACATCAAATTTTTTTTTAGAAGCGAACCAGAAAATACGCAACAAGTCCAAAACGCGATAATGACGTATCCGATCGGATCGCGGCGCCAGACTCCATGGAAACGCCACACAATCCCACTTTGTTTCTGTCTGCACTGTCTCACCTGTCCTCAGTTTCAACTTGTTTTTCTTTTAGTTGGCTTGACTCGGGTTCTTCATTGAAACTTCACGATCCCTGTTGATTGCCCAACAGGTCGAGGAAGCAATGCTACTTAATGAAATAACTTGTAATTTATTCTATACTTCTGACCAGAGTGCAGTGGGGGTGAAGGAAACCAAGGTAAGAACCAATAGACCAAATACATTTGAGCTGTCTTGTGATTTTTTTATTTTTATTTATTTACTTATTTATTTATTTATCCACCCAAAAAAAAAAAGCGCTCTATGAAATTATCGGCTGCTTCCGTTCTGTCTATTTTATTTTGTTTATTTATTTGTTTTATTTATTTGTATTTATTTTTTTGTGGATAGATTGATGTGCCAAACGCTTGAAGCATCTGTTTTGCCATGTTTGTGTTAGTGCTGTTGCTCGTTGTGTCGGATCGAAGGTGTACACAGGAGAGGAAAGCTTAAGGGGAAAAATGTAATAAATTAATTTAATTAATTAATTAAATAAAAAACAGAGAAAGAGTTTCCCAGGCTGGGTTTCGGAGCTGTTTTCAGCACCCCCTGTCTGCTCTTTCTTTTCAATCTGGTCCTTTCCATGCTTCATCTTTCACGTAATTCCTGGTCAGAAGGGCATCATTTTACGAAGGAAAACCAAACCTGCGGCGTGTGTCGGTGAATAACCCTAGTCAAAGACCCCGCAATAACACACACACACACACACACACACACACACACACACACACACACACACACACACACAGAGAGGTCTATAACAGCTCTGCTCCCACTTACTCTGGTCACCCTCTCATTTAAGTTTCCTTCTTCTCCTCTTCTCCTCCTCCTTCTCTTCTTCTGAATCATTTGGGCACCTCAGACTTGTGTTTTTTATTTTGCAACGTGCTTCGTGATTGTGTCCTTTTCTCATGCTACTTAGAAGGGATTGAGGACTTGTGGTTAATGTCCAAGTTGTGAATTCCATCCAAGTCATTCTCTCGTTCTAAGGCCATCCGCTCCTCCCATTTCCTGTCATTCCAGGCGGAAGACATAGGTCAGGGGACGATCGTGAGCACGCCAGAGGGCAGCAAGGTGGACATCGAAGCCTTCAGTCAGTTTACAAAAATCATCACCCCGGCCATCACACGAGTGGTGGACTTCGCCAAAAAGCTGCCCATGTTCTGCGAGGTGAGTTCCAGTACTTATATTTTAGTCATTTGGTATACGCCCAAATCCAGAGCGACTTACATCTATATTATTCATACAAATGAGCAACTATTATGTTAAGGGCCTTTGCTCAGGGCCCCAGGAGTGGTGGGTTGGGATTTTAACTCAACTTTCGGATCCAAAGTCCAATGTCTTGATCACATAGACTTTCTGGTCAATCTGAAACTTTGGGATTTACAAAAATGGGCAAAAATATTGGGACTTTTCCAGCCATATGTAGCTCTATACAAAAAAAAATTAAAGAGCTTGTGGAGATTTGTGGAGATTCATTCAGCCAGGTAGTAAAAATCAGGTACTGATGTAGGTAAGACGTTGAGGAGGTCTGGGGTCCATCAGCTTTCACATTCATCCCAAAAGATCTAGGCTTGGAAGTTGTGGAAGATCTCCTGCTATAAACCTTATTGAACACTTTTGGGATGAATGTGAATGCTGACCGCACCCCAGACCTCCTCACTTTCTCACCTACATCAGTACATGAGTCTCCACAAATCTCCTCAAAATCTATTGAGGAGGAAAGTGGAGGTTATTATAACAGGAAACGAGAATGTAGAATGAGATGTTGAAAAAAACACACACCTTATATGACTTTTATCTTCACCCCAAAGGTGTTCGATAGCGCTATAGCTCTATATATCTTCCACTCCAACCCATTAAAGCTTCTGATCTTCATGGAGCTGGTTGGAACAGTTTGGGGAGGAACCCACACAAGGCTGGAAAAACACGTGTCCTGATACTTTTGCCCAAATAGTGTCCATCTGGTGCTTGTTTTAAAGGATGCGCATGTTTAATCAGGTCTGTTGTATCGTGTAGGACGTCATTCCTCACTCACAAAACTCCGCTGGAGATAAAAAGTTCTGTGCTCGTGTAAAATTTTCTACAGCAGTGATGTGTTTGAGGTAGATGGATCTAGGAATTGTTCTGGAATGCTGTGAAATAAGAAGTTAAGAAGGACTGAAAGCAGAATTAGACCCTGATGCTGAGGTTTTGTTCTCCAGCTGCCCTGTGAAGATCAGATCATCCTGCTGAAAGGCTGCTGTATGGAGATCATGTCTCTGCGTGCGGCCGTGCGCTACGACCCCGAGAGCGAGACGCTCACGCTCAATGGCGAGATGGCGGTGACGCGCGGCCAGCTCAAGAACGGCGGTCTGGGTGTGGTCTCAGATGCCATCTTCGATCTTGGGGTTTCTTTGTCCTCCTTCAACCTGGACGATTCAGAGGTGGCGCTGCTACAAGCTGTTATTCTGCTCTCCTCGGGTACGTACCGTTTCGTCCAAAAAACATCTCACTAGTAGCATGAACAAGAAGTGGAACTTGTATTTCATGTTTTTGAGGGAATCGTTTCCACATTTAGTCCCCATTTCCTGTCAGAATCACCTCCTCTTCTGGGAAGATGTTCCAATAGATTTTTTGGAGATTCCTGGAGTCTCATTCAGCAAGTTAGGTACTGATGTAGGTGAGAAGTTGAGGAGGTCTTTGGTGCAGCAGCTTTTACATTCATCTCAAAAGTGTTCAGTAGGGTTTGAGGCTCTATAGCAGGAGATCTTCCACTACACCCCAGGTTTGGGTCTCCTAGTTCAAATGAAGGACAGATTCATGCTACAGCATCCAAAGACATGCTGCACAATCATGTGCCTTAAAGTTTGTTTTAAGAACTACATATACCTTCTGCTACACGTGTAATCCCCGTTTCTAACTTTTGACTTTGTACTGGGGATGTATTTAAGAGGCATTAGATCAGCGCAGAAGATTACGCAGACCACTGGAGGGAAACCTCGGGGTGACCCGGATTAAAAAAAAACACGATTACGCAATCGATAGTTAAAGACTGAAGTATCTGCTTCTCATGATCAGATACGTAACAGATCGATCCAGAAATCCCAATCAATGACTGTTAAATTGCGTGGGATTAACAGAGAATAAATATTAATAGAAGGATCTCCATCTATTGAGCTATAAACCCTACTGAACACCTCATCTGGAGCTCTGAGTGCACCTCCACACCTTCTCACCTCCACACCTTCTCACCTCCACATCTTCTTACCTACAAACTGGCTGAACGATCACACAAATCTCCACACTACCGAGTGGAACGTCTTCCCAAAAAAGGTGGAGGTTATTATGAGAGTGAATGGAGATAATTGTGAAAGATAACGTTGAATAAAAAAGGCTGGAATTTCGTATTCTCATCGTTACTGTTCCGCGTCATTCTGCAGATCGTCCCGGATTGACGAGCGTGGACCGGATCGAGCGCTGCCAGGAGGAGTTCCTGCTGGCCTTCGAGCACTATGTCAACTATCGCAAGCACAAGGTGGCGCACTTCTGGCCCAAGCTGCTGATGAAGGTGACGGACCTGCGCATGATTGGCGCGTGCCACGCCAGCCGCTTCCTGCACATGAAGGTGGAGTGTCCCACCGAGCTGTTCCCTCCGCTGTTCCTCGAGGTCTTTGAGGACTGACCAAAACCCGCCCATCGTCATGTGACTCCTCCCCTCCTCCCCACAGTGCCAGTGGTGCCACACCCACCTCGGACACGTTCGTCGAACTCCATGTTTTCTCACTACTGAGTGCCATTGCATTCCAGAAATTTTAAAAGTAGCTCTCGGCCCTCATTTCTAGACAGACCATTCCTTTTTACGATGCGGGTACATGTGAATAGCGTTTTCTTTTTCTTTCTTCCTTTCCTTCTCTCTCTCTCTTTCTCTCTGTCGTGTACATTGTTGTTCCTAGTTACTCGAGGTGTATTTTTGTTATACAGTGAGTGATTATATCTACTAGTCGCTGGCATTGGCTCGTCACGCACCCGGGTGTGTGATCTATGCATACATATCACGCAGCATTCCACATCTAGTAGAAATCAGAAGAAAGAAAAGAAAAAAAAACCCTGATGAGCTTCTGCTCGGTAAAGTTTTCACACTATCTCCATGAACTCGGATGGAAAAAAAAACAAAAAAAGATGATCGGTTTGATTTGTTTCTAAGTTTACACAGGACGCAAAAGACAATCAGCGTCATCTCACACACACACACACACACACACACACACACACACACACACATACGAGCATGCAGGTGCTTATCTAGATGCCAAAATATGCTTTCATTGAAGACTGTTCAGGTGCCAAAAGAATCGAGGATTACTACAAAAAAAAAAAAAAAAAAAAAACGTGTGTTCCCGAAGATATGTTTTTTTTTTCCATCCGTGTTTCTCCAGATCCTTCACTTCTGCCGGACCGTCTGTGACTGTCTCTCTTACCTCGTAGGAACTCTGTTCTGTTTTATATACATTTTCACAAGTTAGACAAAAGGTGATGCCTCCGCTCAGACTTGTTGGTGCTATGAGTTTGTCTATTTATACCTCTTTTCAGTCAGCCTCAGATTTCTGGATGATTCATACACACTATATACACACACACACACACACACACACTCACACACACACACCTCTCTCAGACAGAGCAGTGAGCGGTGGTGAGGCACGAACGTCCCACTGCTTCACAACACAACCTGACCTCTCGAGGTATAGAGGACGTGTCTTGTTTTGTTTCGTTTCTTTTTTTTGTTTTTTTGTTTTGGTCTTTCCTACATGACATCGTCCTCGGACATTGTACTCTTACGTCGTATTGTACTGCGAAACATTTTTCACATCAACATACCTCTAAAACCGTTCGTTAGGAAAAATAATGGTCATTTTTGTATGAAAAGCAAAAACAAAAAAAAAGAAAAAAAATCTCGACCGCTACAACAATTCGCCTCAAGCTTGGTTTTCTCTGTAAAGATGCCTTTCAAAAAAAAAAAAAAAAAGAAGCAATAGATTTGCTCCAG
This sequence comes from Silurus meridionalis, assembly GCF_014805685.1. Lineage (NCBI taxonomy): Eukaryota > Metazoa > Chordata > Actinopteri > Siluriformes > Siluridae > Silurus > Silurus meridionalis. The sequence continues at coordinate 1,047,299 of NC_060912.1, read as the reverse complement.
TGTTTCGGCTTATTTATGACTACACACACACACACACACACATTAGTAGGTGCACACAAAAGCACCGACTCAGAGGAAATGCACAGACAATCAGGATGTGAAGGTGAAGCCCAGGGAGAAAACAAAAAAAAAGTGCATCTGAGATGTTCAGCTGTTATTCTATGAAAGTCAGAAATGCTTGTGCTGCTAACGGTGAACGTTTCAGAGTAGAGCGCCTCCGCCGTTATTACACCGTCGTGACGTGATTGTGTGAACGAACACTTCCATTGCACTCTCGTGCTCCGTGTACTGACGTGCGAGTCTGAGCGTAACGACAACACCTGCTGGTCTGCTCATGTTTCCTCACTATGAAGTATGTGGTTTTAAAAAACGGAGCCGAACGTCATCCCAGGTTTGCAGATCCAGACACGGATGTTGCTCCACTGACGTTGGAGTTACAGCAAGGAGGTGAAAATGCATTATTTTACAGTATAAAAAAAAAGTTGTATATTTTTTTGCAGATATTTTTTACCAGATTTGCATATTCCGCCATTTCACCACCAATGATAATAAAGTTCTATTCTCCGAAGCATAACAAAATCTCTTCTTGTGAATAGGCTCGTGCAATACACTCAATGGGCAAAGGTTTGTGGACCATCTGACCTTTCTAAACATCTCATTTCACATTTGTTCTTGTAATATCCTCCACTCTTCTGGGAAGATGTTCCGCTAGATGTTCTAGAGGTTCAGCTGGCCAGGTAGTAAAGTCAGGAACTGATGTAGGTGAAAAGGTGAGGAGGCCCGAGGTGCAGTTAGCGTTCACATTCATCCCATAAGGTATTCAATAGCAGGAGCATCCACATCTTCCAACCCATTCAAAGTATATCTTCATGGAGCTGTCAGGTTCTGAAACAGGTTTGAATCTCCTAGTTCAAGTGAAGCGAAAGTTTGACCAAGAACCGCATACCTCTGTAAAAGTCGGGTGTCCAAATACATTTGCTTACACAGCGTGTGTTATTTGTGAATACTTTCCAATGTTACTTCTCACCATTCTGAAGAATTAGACAGGAACTGAACGAAGGTGGTGTGTATCAGGACGTCTGATCTGAGACCCAAAACGTTTTTTGAACATGTAAAGTGTACACGTTTTTCTCATTCGTTCATCAGTAACTGTTTCATCCTGCTCAGGGCCGTGAGCATTTTGGAGAAGCACAAACGCTTCAAACGTTTCACCATGAAGCTGGAGGAATTGGTCCAAGTTCCTGCAGGAAGACACGGGATTGGTTGGAATTTGTCAGAAAGTCTGTGAGAGTAAGTGTGATTGGACAGAGAGTTTCTGTAGGAGCTCTACGTTGTCTTTAGGAGCATCATTTTTGCATGCAGGATTAGTCAGGAGTCACGTTCTCTGCAGGACCTAGTGGATTAATCACGTTTTCTGTGGGAACTGTTGGGATTGGTCACTTTTCCGCAGGAGCAGGTAGAATTACACAGACATTCCTCAGGAGTGCGTGGGATCAGTCAAACTTTCTGTGAAAGCACTTGGTCCTACTCATACTTTTTGATTGGTCAAACATTGTCCATGTGCAGGCAGGATCGAGCAAATGTTTTGTGAAAGCACGTGGGATTGGTCTTAATTTTTTTGCAGGAGTGTGAGGAACTAAAACTTTCTACAGGATCAGGTGAGACTGGTCACGTTTTCCACAGGAGCATGTGGTACTGGTAAGACATTATGCATGTGGGGATGGTCGAACTTCTTGCAGGACCAGGTGAGGCTGGTCAAACTTCCTGAACGAGGTCTGGATAGTCAAACTTCCTAAAGGATCATGTGACATTTGTGAATCCATCTGCAGAAGCATGTAGGGCTGGTTAAACTTACTGCAGGACCAGGTGGAGCTGGTGAACGTTCTGCATTAACAGGGGAATTAGTCGTACTCACTGTAAAAGCAGGCTGGATTAATCAGACAACTCTACCCCAATAATCCCAAACCCGCTAGACTTAAACACAGCATTTACCTCCTTCAACTGTTGGAAACCCTCAAGGACAGGATCAGATAAAGCATTCTGTGTCCTGTATCCACCATAGTGATGTGATGTGTAGAGTCCATGAAGTGTGGATTCAGTTCACAGCAATGGAACCTAAATACATGTCCAGGTTTTTTTTTTTCCCAAAGGGTACATTAGTTCACAAACCCAGAGACCTGTAGCGTCACTGTAAACCCTCGTGTCCTAATGAGTGGGCGAGATTTTTTTTAAATGTGTTGCCACTGTGAGACACTGAGGTTTAAAGCTGAATCTGTAAGCCATGTTGCAGTTTGGGAGGAAAAGATGGAAGAAAGGATGCACAAAAGAAACACATTCCTGTATTTGATGACTGATGGTGAATGTAAAAAAACACAGCAAAAGAACTGATGCTGAATGAGAACAATGACAATAGTGATGTTTGTATTTAAATAAAATATAAACTGGCTCCGGGAATAAAGATGGTTTGAGAAAACGCTTGGGAAGGTGTGTTGTGTTTTTATAAATCAGGGGTCCCCAAACTACAGCCCCTACATTTCCAACAGAGACGTATTTTAAAAGTTTTAAATATATGTTTTACTCATATTATATCTGTATTTCATAATAAAGATTGTCTTTCAAACTAAAATGTCCCTTAGTTATTAATAAAGGTAGAGGCACTATCAAGGTAGATGTTGATAGAAACTTTCGTCTATCAGCAAAAATCCTTACTGATAGTTTTTCCGGCTTCCGGTCTGCTGTTGTTACGAGAGCACCCTCTAGAGGCGAATCACGGACGCTACGTACTGTTTTCTTTTTACACGCGAGACTGTGTGCTGCACGGAGAGCGCTATATTATATTTATTATTTATAATTCATTAATTATATAATTATATTTATGAAGTAATATATTCATATTGATTTCATTTAGCACATTTTTCTGATTCAGTACAGTTTTTTTTTATTTTGTAATAAAGTTCACTATTATTTTACAGAGTGCTTAATCCAGTATCTATTAAAAAGAGTTAATTAATTAAAAAGAGTAGGTTAATTGCGCAAAATCCAGTATCGGTCGACCTCTAGTTATTAGTGTAGGCTAATTATTTGTTTGATTCACCCACCAAACATACATATGCAGAATAAAATTATAAACTCATCCAGCATTAGGAAGCAAAATAAATACATTTAAAATCATAAAATCTAAACAACTTCACTGGTAATCACTCCAACCCATGTCACGTTGTGTTACAGACCGACTTGGCTCCTATTAAAGAAAGACAAAAGTTATGTGACCGTGAGAACAAAATGTTGGGGACCCCTGGTTTAGATCTTGTGTCCTGTAATATATTTAGCAGTCTACATAATCACCACGAGATGCATATTGAACATATATCTTAAAAATACATCTTTGGAAATGAACATTACCCTTATAGTATACAGACAAATGTATGTGGACACCTGGATGTGTTTCTTTCCCAAACAGTTGAAAGCACACAATTGTATAGAATGTTTCTGGTTGCTGTAGTTGAAGTGGAAGACCTCAAGTGTCCTTTAAAGAAACCTGGCCTCCTGACCTTCTCAGTCTCACTGAACACCTTTGGGAACCATTATGTTACTGAGCAATTCAATAACTTAATGGATGGATTTGGACTGTAATAATAACACCAGTCTGCTACAATGGTTCAGGACCACAGACTTTATGAACAGTTCCACATTTCAGCACCTATAACTGAACAGCACCCCAACAATGATTGTTTAGATGCCAAAAACAATAGCACTAATTTTTCATTATTTTTACTCAAGATTCTGGAGTATTTTGTGTTTTACACAGAACTCGTTTCAAATAGCTGCCATTGTCTCCTAAGCCCTGACATTGAGACACTAATTATATATTTGTAGTTTAATAAGAAAACCAGTGGAACCTCACTTTATCCAGCAGGTCCTCCTCTGCCCTATAGTTTACTGTGTCCCCCTAGTGGCCGGATGGTGGTAATACACAATACTCTGACAGCCATCATATGGACACACATGGCAATTGCAGATATCTGAACTGCATACAGGGATGGTTCTAAAATGTATATTAGAAGCCCCCAGGCCTTGTTCCTTCCACCTTTCAAAATAAATAAAAAGCACCAAAATATATATTCTAACCTTTTAATATGGCATCTGGACCAGCTCTTCTTGTTATTATTATTATTATTATTTTTTTTTTTCCTTGAGCATGCTTTTCGCTCAGCAGCGTCTGAGGGATGCATTTGTTTCGGCACCAACAGGTCAGTTTGCAGAACAATTCACCAATAAATACAATTCTTGTCAACTTTTGTACAAGTGAGTGTCTGGACAGATTCATATGGTTGGAAAATGAAACAGAATTAATGGGGTAGAAATTAGTGACGAGTCGTTTACAGACGATTCTTTAATGTGACTCAGAAGAACGAGTCGTTTTAAAGAGTGATTCGTTCGTTTTCTAATGGACGTGCACGAGCAAAACATCACAAAATCTCTTTAGATTATGTTCAGGAAACAGAATTGAGTAGTTCATCTCTCGATTCTTCTAGTCCGAGTCTTTTGTTCTTTTATTATGTGACTCGCATAGATGCTATATAGTTATAAACACATATATTAATTATTGGAACTAGTGCAAAGTTGGTGTATGTGGACGTGTTGGAGATCTGATTATTGATAATGTAACATTTTTGATTAAAGGAATGAAATGAACTAAATGACAAAAAACAAAAACAGGCCTTGTTCATTTTAAGATTTAAAGAACCAATTCATTAAAAAGATTTGATTTTCCCATCATTAGTGGGAATGAAATTGGAAGAGATATAGATGTATTTATATCTAAATATATAATACATGAATTTATAGTGTTAAAAAATATCTTATAGGAATACACAAAGTAAATATCCAAAAGTTCCAGACCCTTAATCCCCTAAAACTAGGGTGTTGGGGACGGAGCCCCCGTTGGGCTTCACTGGTGGCCCATGTGGTTCATATAGAGCCCATGGCCTCATTTTTATGGGCTTATTTGTGTGGCCTAACTGGGGACCTTCGCCAAACCATCACTGAACCCATATGGGGTCCACATGGACACGTTGGCTAGGAACATAAACAGCGACTCCTCTAATTCAATCCATATCGATGATTTATACAAAACAGTCACATCAGGTTTGTCGAATTCACTTCACAAAAATCACAGCCTCTAATTTTTCCACATTGTGCTGAAAATGAGTGCATCAGTAATCACAGTTTTTCCAGATTAGTTACCGTAAGAAAACTATAATCAGCCCATAATGTAGCAGCACAATGCATCAAATCTGGCTTCAGTTTTTTAGTTAAGGTTTATATCAAACATCATAAGGAGGAAACGCTTTCAGAGAACATCCAGACCAAGAATGAGTTCAAAGCCCAACAAACGTAGCTCAAACAGGACTGACAAAACCCACGGGGTAAAGAAATGGAGTCATTATGATATTCATTATGTTTTTACTGAAACCATTGTACAGGGGTCGTATTGCAGCAGTCCTTTTGTTATGAGACTCAGTTCATGGTGTTCTCTAAAAGATCAACTCTTCCTTCTGCTTCCAGCTTTCAGGATCAGTGCTTCACACTTCCTCCTGTTTGCCTTCGCAGCTTAGAAATAATTTAAAAGCAAAATACCAATTAAATGTCTAATGGAAAAATAATGAGTCTACAGCAGTGGTTCTCGAAGTGTATCGCCCTCTAGTGGGAATCGAAGAAATTACAGGTGGGGCGCCATGACAGGCAGGATTTATGTTTTTGGTGTTTTTATTAATATTTATTAAATGAAAATAAAGTTATTACACTCAAAGCAACCACGAAAATATAATTAGGTCATGAATGCAAGTATTTTAAAACAACAATAGAAGGATAAAGTGGAACTATTGTGCGAAAAGCGCAGAGCAAAACAGGCCACAAATGCAGTAATAAGACTAATATTAATGTGCTTTTTTTATTCTTTAAATGTTCATCATTCTTGCCATATGCATTTGTTCTCTTTTTTTGCACAGACTGCAAAGTGAAAACTACACTTTTATTTCCTTCTGTTTTTGAACTTGATGCAATTTGATGTTACTGATTTAAAACTTGATATTTCTATAAATTAGACATTTTTGAAGTATTTCATTACTATGAATTGCAGAGAAAGTTTGAGAGCCACTGATTTAAGAAACAAGGGGGTGAAAAAAGGTGATGAGGTTACAAATAATCCAAACACCGTATCATTATCTACAAAGCTTAGATCAAGTACCCTAAAACTGTTAATTAAGCGCACCTTCCAAGTGAGCAGTTGAGATTTAAGGGCCTTACTATGTATGTATGTATATATATGTATATTTGGCTGTCAAAATGAAAATTATTGTAAACGTCACTAAATTTTATTAACGCTATCAATTCAGCACACATTTCTGTTTCACCATTCTTTACTTAGATATAAAATAAATATATAAACTCCAGATAAAAATATTTTTAATCAGTAAAATTTTGTTTTATTTCTGCACCAAGTCTCAAATCAAACACCAAATCCGCCATGTTTTACACAATTTACCCTCTGGGTAGCGTTTTGTGGGTTTTCCTCATAATGGCGACACAAACTTAAATTACTGTCTTTATTGATCGTACAGATAAAAACAATACATCATTCAAATCTGTAAAATGTCTATAATTTTATATATATAAGCTTCCTGACTTGACTTGAAGAGGTGCAGTTTCTCCGGTGTCACCTCATTAACTGTCCGTGTGGAAACATAGCAAAGGCTCTTAATGATGTCCACACGTCTCTGCACTGATATAGCCTTTATATTTAATCACTGTACATATGCTTACATACATATCACATGCTGTAAATATGATACATGTTTAACACCTCAAGCTGCCAGTTTTGGGCACCTGAGCAAGCACTTAACTCACTACTGCTCATTTAGTAAATGAGATCATTAAGAGTCGCTCTGGAGAAACACTTCCAACAGGAAGTGGCTATATCTCGCTATCTTTGTCTCTCTATTTTCTCTATCTAATTGTCTCTGTGTCTCTTTTAGTAAATGTCTCACTGTATATGTCTCTCTCTTGCTGTCTCTCTATTTGTTTCTCACTCTTTCTAAAGCTGTGTCTGTGTCTCTTTGTCTTTGTCTCTGTCTTTCCTGCTTATTTACATGTCTAACAAAGTTTTGAGTTTATCATGGTATATCAGTGGTGCAGGTGTTGGAGATGTGGTTCTTGTACCTGAGTCACTTCTCATAGACTTCGAGTTACTGAGAGAATGTACAGGAAGGAGAAGTTTTGACCCTCTACCATCAACATCTAAGAGAAAACATTGGTCTCCTAACTATAGAAAAGCCAAGAGTCCAATAAGCAAAGGCTTGTTTGCCACCCCTGTGGTAGTGTAGTGGTTAGTGATGTGGTCTCTGCTATCTGACTCACCGGTTCAATTCCTACCCCTTAGCTTTCCTTTACATTGTTTAAATAAGTTTTAATAAAGAACTATAAAAGGTCCTAAAAATCAGCTTCTTGCAGGAGATCCTGTGGCTCAATTGGAAGAGCTTTGCCTCTGGGTTGAGAGGTTGCTGGTTCAAACCCCGGCCAGGACTCAAAGTTAAGAGAGTGGAAAGTGTCAGGAATGGCTGTGTGGAAGGTTGGCTGTGGATGGTTTCGAAGGGCGTATCCTGAAGCAGGGGGGCAATATCCGGGCATCTGCCCCCCTAGTGTCTGAGAAGCTGAAAACAGGGGGTTGTGAAGCAAAAACCTCCAAAAAAGTATCGACTTAGTTTTGCATATATAGGGAAAAATTCTGCCAAAAACCTATCACCCTCACTTTTTCTGAGACTGTGAAGCAGCAGGTCTTTACAACCTTTGTTCAAAGTCAACCACTCCATTGCTCACCACACACTACTTTCCACACAGCCTACCAAGTGTGGGGACAAGCCAGATTTGAACCAGCAACCTCTGAGCTCAGAGGTAAGGCTTTTACCACAAAGCCATCAAGTCCCACAACATACCTTCTTTTTTTTGGGGGGTTTATCCTTCGTTTCATGCTTCAAAACAAGAAATTCAGACCAGACAGAAAGACAGAAAGCAGGATTCGAACCCTGAACGCCAACAACAGCGAAATACCAGTCTTAACCCACTGAACCATCGGGAAGGACCGGCTGTGACGATTGTTTAGAGCAGGTCTATCTTTTCTTTCAAACCATCAACACAAGAATATAATGCTAAAGACAGACGTAGGAAGCAAAACCATATCGTGACTAGCAGGGACAAAGCAGGATTCGAACCCGGATTCACACCATTAGCGAGGCACCAGCATTAACCCGCTGAACCATCTGGAAGGACAAGCTGGGAAGCTTGTTAAGAGCAAGTCTATCTTTCTTTTTAACCCATCAAAACAAGAATATGAAGATGTAGGTATCAGGAATTTAACCTATCTCATGACTAGCAGACAGAAAGCCAGGTTTGAACCCTGACCACCAACATTAGCAAAGTACCAGCCTTAACCCACTAAGCCATCAGGAAAAAACAGGATGGGAAGCTTGATTAGAGCAGGTCTATCATTCTTTTCAAACCATCAACACAAGAATTTAACGCTAAAGAAAGATGTGGGAAGCGAATACAGATGTAAGTAGCACAAGTTGAACCCACATTGTAACTAGCAGGAAGAAAGCAGGATTCAAACCCTGATCCCCACCACCAGCGAGACACCAACATTAACCATCGGTGAGGACAGGAAACCGTATCACCAGCATGGACTATATTAAGGAACATGTTCAGGCACAAGCCTTAACCCACTGAGCTACCACAGAAGTGCTTATTTTTTTTGGGTGGAGTTATCTTTCATTAAAGAGCAGGAAATCAATCCAACACAGAAAGGACAGAATTGAAATGTTTTCAGAGTGGACAAGGTCCAGAAGTTTTATTTACCAACACAGAAACCACCAGCTCAAGCAGGAATCAAACTCTCAAACTCAGCCTCGTGGGGACCCTGACATTAACCCACTAGGCTATCACATCCATCTATCTATCTATCTATCTATCTATCTATCTATCTATCTATCTATCTATCTATCTATCTATCTATCTATCTATCTATCTATCTAATATAATGTAAGGTCCAGTTAACAGCTAAAACAGGTAGAAGTAATAACTACTTTTTACTTAAGTACATGTCAGAGCCAAGACTTCTTTACTTTCACTTGAGTAAAAAAGTATAATCAGTACTTCAACTTTTACCCGAGTATTTTATAACATGAGGATCTGTACTTCTACTTAAGTAAAGGATGTGTACACTTCTGCAGATATGGATCACATACCTGCCCCAACTAATTACAACACCTGGTTTCTGGGTTTAGATTAATCACGTCTGAGGCCCCCTAGTGGCAGAGACCAGGACCTGCAGCATCAAACAAATTTGCGCTATTTTCATATAAGTCTGGAGCGTCATTCTTCACTCAGTGTGCGGGCAAAATTCTGTGTACTGTATCGTGATAGATCATTATTGATTTATACAGTGATCGAGTTATTAGAGCCGTTCTGTTAAATATATATCCGAAGCAGTTTCTCCATAAACCAACCGGAAATGTAGATCATAATTTATATAATGCAGTAATTAAAGCTGTGCATCCAATCAATCAATCAATCAATCAATCAATCAATCCATCAATCAGAGTAACAAAGCTGTTGGTGTTAATCCCTTTGAGAAGGAGAGAAAAATATAAAGAGATACAGAAAAAAAAAAGAGAGAGAGATACAGAGAAAGTGAGATATAGAGAGATACAGAGAGAGAGAGAGAGAGAGAGAGAGAGAGAGACATGACAATAGAAAGAGAGTGATAGAGAGAGAGAGATACAGAAAAAAAAAGCTAGAGAGATTTCATGCATACTGACTCTGAGATGTGACATTTTATCTCTCTGTACAATGACTATAAAAGTTCTTTTTATTTCATTCAAATCAAATTTCCTTTTCTTCACTTCTTTCGTTTTCTTCACTTTTTTTTATCTATCTATTTTTTGTTCTATTTCCCTTCCTCAACTTCTTTGAGCTATCTTCTATTAAAATGCACTTCTGTTGTTAATAATTGTATGTTATTTTATTTTATTGGACTCTGTTATGGAAGAGTTTTGTCTTCACCTCGTCACCTCTGGCTCATTCATTAGGGATAAAATTATTGCCATAAACTTAAAAAACTGCAAAAACCTATATATGAATTTCAGAAGTGAGTTATGGTTGTGCATGTGGCTCCTGTAATAATGTCACAGAACCTGTAAATATATTTAACACATCAGAAGGAAGAGTTTTATTCATAGGTTTTATTTTATATGTAATATATATATGTATATTTTTTGTGTATATATATATATATATATATAATCTTACACATATAAATCTAGTTCTTTTGGAACATTTTCACAAAGAGGAACCAAATACAGACCAGCTTTTGGCAGTTTAGTGCTGACAGACGCTCCAGATGGATACTGAGAGGAAGCTTAAACACAATCAGTGCTTTGGGATGACAAACTACAAGGACGTTTTAATGTGAACACTATCACTGATTTGCATAACATTTCCATCACGCATCACCATCGCTATTGTCTTCACTGCGCTACAGTCATGATGAGGTAAACCTGATCTTTCTGCCAAACCACAATCATCAGATTCAGATATTTCAGAAAGCACAGGTCAGGAATCGTAAAATACAAAAAAAAGCTCCTTGAGCAGCATGTTTGTCTCCTGCGATTGCTCCAAGCTTCCTCTCGGCCTGTCTGGTGATTTTCTCAAGTGTTGCACAACAACTGCACTGAAAACAGAGCCAAAAATAACTCAAGGATTGGTACATACTTGGCCTGAAAAAAAAAATAAAGAAAGAATTGCAGGTGGGTGATAAATTAAAGGGAAAACATTTCCAGTCAGTCTTGATTTAGTTGGTACAAGTTTCTGGAACTGTGTACACCAGTCTTCCATCATGAGAAATGTTTCATCATACCATTAAATCATAAATAATCCTTCACTCAAACTGGACCCAGACTATATTAGAGAATGTCCCAATGGATTTTCCTTTAATTTGTCACTCATCCAGCATTGAAGTCACAAGTTAGGAACCATCTGCCAGGACAAACATCTCATTCTGGTATGTACAAGTTGGTTTCGAGACATAGCTTACAAGAAGTACTTTATTTATCGACGTTTCCACACGATCACCTTCAAAATAATCCCAGCGTTCTTCTGGAACGTGTCCTGGAAGTCTTCTGCCATTCGATCTCCGCAGCGGTGTCAAAACGCCGAGTTGGATCTTCATCTCCGGGAAGAGGGCGGAGTCCGTAAGCGTAAGAGTAGCTTGGGTGCGGAAGTAAGATCACGTGATTCGTTTTCATCATGAACAAGTTTTTTTAAGCACTGATCCTGATATACACAAGACAATTTTAGCACACTGACTTGTGAAGGTCGGTGCTCACTGTGACTGTGTGTGCAGCCTTGTGCTGCCATGGTATGTTACAAAACTTGTCTCGAACTTTTCAAATACCACCTCGTCTACCTCATCAAAAAAATAATATCATATACACACAATCTTGAAAAGTTTTTCGATTGGGTCCCGTTGATAATCAGTGCATGCAGCCTCCTAAAACATCGAGTTTGCTTCTAAATCCTTGTAAATGTCAAAACACTGCCAGAGCATTTTTTATTATTAATAATATTATGATTATTCGATTCCTACCAAATCTATTATCATTCACAAAAACGTAAACGTAGCTGCACCATTACGCTAAAAACGAGGGTCATTTCTTCTCAGCTAGATGATCCTAACTTGGAAAAATACAGAGATATCTGTTAAACATTCCTATTTCATTTCAGCAGCTTCTGCAAGTCCACATTCATCTTATACCTGGTAGGTTTTTCTTTACACGTGTTAACAGAGCATGTTTGGAAAATCCCATCCCATAATTCCCCAAAAATATATATGAATATTTATATAGTGAAAGTAACATTCTTTTTATAGTACCTACGTTTGTACATTCACCGCCATACACATGTATGTAGACACGCATCTCTCCAACCATGAAAATACAGTAAACATGGGTGACGTATTGCACAGACAGTGGAACAGTTTAAGTCTAAAATTCAAGAAGGTTCCTCTGTGGAAGAGGACTGCATATGAACATGTAGTCTCTGTGAAGGATCACAGCTCCTCTTTATTATTATTATTATTATTATTATTATTATTATTATTACTACTTTTACAGTACACTGGTTACTCCCCCTCACCTCTACATCAGGCCTCCAATTTGCAAGAATTTCATAGATTTACAGAATCTGGAGGTGAAAAAAAAACAACAAAAAGATCTGCTATTCATGGCTGGACCTTGAAGGCCAGGAGCTGCTCCGAGTGCATGTTGTTAAGCGAGCGTAGCTCAGGAAGTTTGAGAAGCAGCTTGGTGAAGATGGCACTCTCGTTCGGGTGGCTCTGCGTGATGAGGCTGCGCAAGACGCGGATCATCGACTCCTGGAGCGCTTCTACGGACTTCGCGTTCTCCAGGCCTGAACGGTCTGAGGAAACATGTTCAATAGATCATAAGGTGATTTAGCCCGTTCTAGACAAAAGTATTTGGACACCTGACACCTGACCCAAACCACAATCTTGAAGGAAGTCTTTAGATTTTTGGTGGCATGAAATTTTCCTGTAACTTGAACTTCAAATTCAAACCTGTTCATGACAAAGTGATCTTCCTGAAGCTTCACATGGTTTAGAATGGAAGATCTCCTGCTATAGAGCTTTTGAACACCTTTGGGATGAATGTGAATGCTGACTCCACCCCAGGTTTGTGAATCGCCACATATTTCCAGGTGCACGCTTCAAAATCTAGAACATCTTCCCAGAAGCGTGGAGCTTATTATATAAGAGAAAACACTTGAATGTGGAATGAGCAAAGGCCAAGTCAGGTGTCCACAAACTTTTGCATTACACATACTGGTTTCCAGCTGAACTCAGTACTGCTCTTTAGCTAATGATTATTTCCAGAAAGAAATATCAGAAAGCAACCAAACCAAAATAAGGATGTACCTGCAGAGACGAGAACAACAGCAGTGAAGAGGCTCATCTCCTCCTCACTGAGGTCCAGAGCTCGAAGCTTCTCGCTGAAATCCAGCATGGAGTTAAGCAGGTCACCAGCACCCATAGAGCACAGCGTATCCACATCGTACTTCGTTCCACTCAGGAAGGTCACGGTGCGTTCCTTCACATCGAACAACGACGCAAAACGGACCACCAGGACCTGCCCGGGGGAGAGCATCCAACGCGTCACATTGTTATGCAGAACTCATGTGTGTGTCATACAGAAGATCTGCTTTATTTTAATATATTTTAACAAGGAACTATGACGAAACATTTGAGAAGAACTTACCTCAAAAGTACCAGCTTTGAGGAGACTGATCTGGTCGTGCTGAGACAGTTCTCTGAAACCTGGAATGCGTTTGGCGAACTCTACCACCTCCCTTACGGCGGGGGTGAAGCTCATGGAGAACTCCTCCCAGATTGCATGGCCTGATTTATGCGGGTCCACGTAGGGAGACGTGTTCATGGGACACACCTGGTTCGGGAAGCAGGAGAGGTTATGGAACATCTGGTTTATTTTGGAAAGAATAACTGACTACACTTTGATCTAGAACTCACTAGATGCATCCTGTTGCCTCCACTCCATGTCGAACACGCATAGCTTCCATTGGTTTCGTTCCGAAATGACTGGTCGATACCAGAGGCAGAACACGGGTGACTCGGGTCAGCATTAGCAAGCAGCTGACCACCGGAGGCACTGTTGCTCACTCTATGAGGACACCGGCTGAGAGAATGATCTCCCTGTGGATCCTGAGGAACACTGTGTAAACGCGGGAGCTGGTGTGCAACCGTAGCGATGTTGTTATGATGGTTCCAGACTTCTTGCGTGTCCTCCATGATGCGTTCGGCTCTGTGACTGGGCCTCGTCCCTATCCTAACCACTTCTTCTTCTCCGCTGTCTGTGGCACTGGATGAGTCAGAGCTTGGGCTTGTGTCCATTGGAAGTGAAGGCTCGGTGTCGTTGCTCGACTCTGATTGGCTGCTTTGAGGAGAAGAAGAAGGGGAGGCAGGAGAGAAGGAAGGAAGAACGTGGGGTGTGGCTCCAGACACGAGCTTTGAAGAACACGTCTGAGTCTGGCTGCTAGAAATTGGAGAGCCTGTGCTATGGAGCTGGCTGTTGTTCATCATGTTGTTCATGGCGCTCTGCATCTCTAGCAGCATGCGTTGTTTCTCTCGCTTCGGGATTCGACCAAAACGCACAGCTGAGGAGAACATAAAAGAAGTTTACTCGACTGCACACCACCATCCTGAGAATCTTCTCAGGTTGGCAAGAAGGATTCTCTGAACAACCGTATGACATGTGTAGCATCCTGGGATAAGAACTTTACATGGTGTAAAAGGCATTTGGTTTGAATTCATTCCAGGTAGAAGGAGGCTGATCGGGTCTGACTCCACCCCCTAAACATTTGGTTGGAATTCATTTGGAGCAGAAGGGGCTAATTCAAGTTTGTCCCCACCCACTGGACTTTTGATGTGACTTAAATCTTAGTGGAAGGAACGTCTTCAAGTTTGACTCCACCCCCTGGACTTTCGGGTTTCACTTTGTGTCAAGTGGGAGGGGCTAAATCGAGTTTGATCCCACCCACTTAATATTTGGGTTGACTTTGCCCCAAGTAGGAGGAGCTAATACAGGTTTCACTTTACCCGCTGGACGTTTGGTTTAACTTTGTTCCAAGTAAGAGGAGCTGAACAAGGTTTGACTCCACCCCTTGACTTTTGTTTCGACTTCAATCCAAGTAGAAGCTTAATCAGGTTTGACTCCACCCCCCTTAACTTTTAATTTGACTTTGCTCCAAGACAGAGAAGCTGAATTGAATTTGACTCCACCCTCTAGAATTGAGTTTGACTTTGCTCAGTTTGGAGGAGCTAAACTGGGTCTGATTCTAACTCCTGGGCTTTTGGCTGAACTTTAGTCCAGGTAGGAGGAGCTAGGTCAGATTTGACTCCACCCTCAAGATTTGACTTTCCTCTAGTTTGAAGGAGCTAGATTGGATCTGGCTTTGCTACCTGAACTTTTAGCTTAACTTCAATCCAGGTAGGAGAAGTTGGACCGTGTCTGACTCCACCCCCTGGACAATATGCGTCAGCAGCGAGGAGCACTTAAGCTCTGGTGTAGCTTAATGAGATATCTGATACATGAACTTTTATCACAATCCGAGTGAGCACTCACCATCTCTAGACATGCCGACTAGCAGACACTTCTTAAAGCGACACTGCTGGCATCGATTCCTGTTGATGCGCATGATGGGGCAGTTCTCATTCTTAAGGCACTTCTTGTACTGGATGTTCTGCTGGATGCTCCTCCGAAAGAAACCCTGGTTTGAAAGCAAGGCAGGAGAAAAAAACAAAAGGATGTATAATGGTCATGGTCCACTGTTTAGAACACAGAAAATGATTCAGTATGATTTACATATATACAATATTTAATATACAGTACCGCCTCTCTCACCTTGCAGCCTTCGCATGCGTGAACACCGTAATGAAATCCTGAAGCCACGTCTCCACACACTTTACACAGCAACACCAGGCCACTGATCTCTGCATGAGCAGCAAAATATCAGTCCATACCACCTCGAGCATCAAGATCACTTAAAGCAGCGTGTTTCATTACAATTTCATTCCCTCGGCTGCGGGAACTCTTGACTGAGCGATCTTTACTGTCGTCTCTTATATAATACACACTACGTGGGCAAAAGTTTGTGGACACCTGAGCATAAGATTCTGGGTATTTCCATATTTAGTCCCCAATTTGCTCTTCTGAACACCCTCCACTCTTCTAGAAAGATGTTCCACTGTGGAGATTTGTGCTCATTCAGACTGTAAAGAAAGTCAGGTGCTGATGTAGGGTGAGAAGGTGAGGTGCAGTCGGCATTCATATTCATCCCAAAGGCATTTAATAGCTCTATAGCAGGAGATCTTCCAACACACAGAAAGCATATCTTCATGCTGGAGCATGTTTTGGGTCTTTAAGCTCAAATGAAGATGCTCCGGCATCCATGCATCCAATACTTTGGAGGAGAATCACATATGGCTGGAAAAGTCAGGTGTCCAAATACTTTTGCCAACATAGTTTAAGCAGGTGCTTTATTATTATTATATTTACTTGCAATGAGAAAAGAAACGTTTTTTTTTTTTTTTTGTATAAAAATCAGTAAAGGAGATTTAAGCGTACATTGGTGTTTATTAAGCGTACACTGGTGTTATTAAGCGTACACTGGTGATTATTAAGCGTACTCACTGGTGATACTGGATTTGGAGGTAGAAGATGAGCGTGTCTTGGATGTGCTGTGAGAAGGCTGGGAGAAGTTGGTTGCATCCACCTGCTGTCCATTGTGGCGGTTAGAAAACAATGCCCTGGGCGATGAAGAGGAGGAAAACTGATAGCTGCTGTTGGAGCTGTCGCTGTGGCACGACTCGGGGCTGGGGGCCGAACTCGACGAGCTAATATAGGCTATAACGCCCCCTGATGGAGAATCAAACACATTAGTGAGGGGGGAAAGATTTACAAATCTCTGAAGCTTTTTTTTTTTTAGTAGGAAATTTTGATTTCCAGATTACATTTT